>NC_142813.1:44194032-44403945 GCF_049724085.1 Artemia sp. Qi Xiang Cuo | reverse complement strand
TTTGGTCCCAACTTTATACACTCAAGTGTAAGAAAATGAACTGGGCTCAACCAAACTTTAAATGGATCTTGTACCCGCCCTACATCTTTCTTTTTTACATAGCACTTGAGGAGTAACAGATACGTCTGTCAAGATGTTTCCAAAAGCCAATGAATCCGTGCTCCCTCAGCTTGAAACTCTTTGTTTAGTATATTTATCTTTGTAAGACAAATGAAAGAAAATACAAAATAACTTTCACAGATGAATCACGGATAAAAGAAAGAATTTTATTAGCCTTTTCTTTCGCTCCTCTATCTCCAGCGGAGTCACCTTCTCCATGGTTGGCAAAGAATAAAAGGAGCGGGTTCCACTGCACAAAGATCCGTTCGACGGAAGCTTCAAGGGTGAGCCATGGCGTACTTGACGTCTACAAAAGCTTATGGTTTTTCACATGACAGAAATTTTGGTAGATTTTTAGTCCATCCTGTCTTGTTAGGCTATTCGCCACATATGCAACTAATTCACAAATAAAAATGTCAATTCCATCTTGGAGCTTCTTAGCTGCATATGCAGAGCAGAGAGCAAGGGAATGGCTAGTGCAGCCTATCACAAGCACATCTGGCACATATTCTTTTAACAGTACACCAAGATCTTTTTGATGTCCAGTTTTAACCCTTGCATTGTAAATGGCAATCGCCATCAAATTTTGCAAAGGAATTCCTAGGCTTTCCAAATGTCCAACTATTAGACGTTTTTGCCCTTCTGAACTGGCCTTGCTTACTTGCAAAAGCCCCAGAAAATCTTCTCGCACTGTATCTTTGGAGTCCTTGTACTTTGCTGTAAGGACCAAGACCTTCTGCCAAGATTTATTGGTAGATTCGTCAATTATTGAAGAGATATGAACTTTCTTCAGTTCACAAGAAAGCACATCTCTTTCTACAAGGGCAATGACGTGTCTAATTATCCCACTAGCTTTAGTTTTGCCCTTATTGCAGCTTTTACAAAGTTTTGAGTCTCCAAAAGCATTTTTCAGCATTTATTAAGAATCACATCCAGGGGGAGTGCCTCCCCTAGTAATAGGTATTTTAAATATTTACCTAGCATTAATAAAAGAAAAAATAGAATCCTTCTTAGGGTCATTTGTGTCATAAAAAAAATTTAAATACTTATAAAAACGTAAATCAGCGCTCGACTGCAACTGCTGGAAGGGTATGTTTTTCGTTGACATTTTGATTGGGTTAGTAATCAAAAACGGCAGCTGCAATAACATTGAACAACCGGGGAGCACTTGCGGCCTGATATGAAACCAAATGATTTTGTCATACTCAGATAAACAGTGCATTTCGGTAATTCTGAGACAAAGGTTACTTTAAGTATGATAACATTGTGGTAATAAATAAACTAACGAAATATTTTCTGATTTTTTTTAACATATTCTAGATGAACTATGTAGTAGCACAACGGACTGAAGCTTTACTTGGAAATAGGGGGGAAGGGGTTCATCCCAGCTGCCGCAAGGTTGGGCGACAGACTTGCTGTCAGTTTCTATAAAAAAAAAGAACCCAGCAACTGAAGTATTGACTTGACACCCTATGTGCCACCATTGGCTCTAGATTATGTTTACACTTTCACCTAGATTAAGCAAATCATGCACCTAGATACTAAAGGGCGTTCTAAAAAGAACACCAGATTTGAAAAGCCAGTTATATTTATTTTTATTTATTGGCAACATTGCTTTGCATGTTTTGATCTTTTGATACTGTGCTTTTGTTTCCAGGTTAATCTATGATGTCTAAATTGGTAAATAAAAAGGTAAATTTGATCTATAGTAGATTCAAATTTGGACGCTTTGGAGACGCCCTTCAGCTCAAATCATACTCTTTCCACATCTACCTGTTTGTAAGAGATTGAAAGGTCTTGGGTTTATGTCGCTTGTTACGTTTGTAACATAGCATTTTATTATATTTCACTAAACTTAATTTTAAATCAGTCTTAAATAATGATGCGTATAAAAAATAACGGAACATTTTGAAAAGTTTGCTCTGATGTTAAACGAGAACAAAACGTTGATAAGCGTAAAAAAGTCAAACATAAGTCGAGCGCAAAGATAACATTGGAAACACAAGTTAATGTGTCGATATTTTTTTAACAAAATATTACATGTCGATATACCTTACCGCCATCTTACAATCTTAATCACAGATTAGGAGAACTTGAGTTTGTGTAACTAAAGTAATGTTCGTCCTGTAGTGGCGCAGTGAGTTAGATCTCATCTTGATAATACTGGACACATTTTTTAAACATGGATAGCATGTTGGCAAATAATACGCAAATCCAAAAACTAACTCCTAGAAGCTGGCAAACAAAGAACAATTTTATACAAGTTTTTAAGCAAGGCTTTATGTTACGCCTCGACCAACTATCTGAAGATGGGTATTGTTGCATCTTTTTCACTTCTTACACTAAATTGTCAGTCTTCGAACTAAATTTGGCCATTTGAAATTAAAAGCTGCATAAGATTCCATCTAAATCACCTTTTCTTGTGTGGCTGTGGTGTCTTTTCAACTTTTCCAAAAGTGAATTCGTCTGTTGTATAACATTTATTACTTTCTTCCCTAGTCCAAATTTTCCCATCAATTCTCAGAATTCATTAAACATGGATACCCTGTTGACAAACAATACGCAAATCCAAAAACTAACTCCTGGAAGCTGGCAAATAAAGAACAATTTAAACAAGTTTCTAAGCAAGGCTTTATGTTACGCCTCCACCAACTATCTGAAGATGGGTATTGTTGCATCTTTTTCACTTCTTTCCCTAAATTGTCAGTCTTTGAACTCAATTTGGCCATTTGAAATTAAAAGCTGTATAAGATTCCATCTAAATCACCTTTTCTTGTGTGGCTGTGGTGTCTTTTCAACTTTTCCAAAAGCGAATTCGTCTGTTGTATAACATTTATTACTTTCTTCCCTAGTCCAAATTTTTCCATCAATTCTCAGAATTCATTAAACATGGATACCCTGTTGACAAACAATGCGCAACTCCAAAAACTAACTCCTAGATGCTGGCAAATAAAGAACAATTTAAACAAGTTTCTAAGCAAGACTTTATGTTACGCCTCCACCAACTATCTGAAGATGGGTATTGTTGCATCTTTTTCACTTCTTATCCTAAATTGTCAGTCTTCGAACTAAATTTGGCCATTTGAAATTAAAAGCTGCATAAGATTCCATCTAAATCACCTTTTCTTGTGTGGCTGTGGTGTCTTTTCAACTTTTCCAAAAGTGAATTCGTCTGTTGTATAACATTTATTACTTTCTTCTCTAGTCCAAATTTTCCCATCAATTCTCAGAATTCATTAAACATGGATACCCTGTTGACAAACAATACGTAACTCCAAAAACTAACTCCTGGAAGCTGGCAAATAAAGAACAATTTAAACAAGTTTCTAAGCAAGACTTTATGTTACGCCTCCACCAACTATCTGAAGATGGGTATTGTTGCATCTTTTTCGCTTCTTTTCCCAAGTTGTCAATCGTTGAACTCGATTTGGCTATTTGAAAATAAAAGCAGGATAAGATGCCATTTAAATCTCGTTTTCCTACTCTTGGAGTAACCTACTCTTTGAGTAACCAATGGTTTTATTGCTGACCATTTGCGTCTGACTTCTACCGGGTGGAGAGTAGGCCCTTATACGTAGAAAGCAGTTCAAAAAGCTCTTGAATCGCTTCTGTATAGAAAAGCGCTTTTTGCAAAAGGACAACTATTGTCACCAGGACAAAAGCCAAAAACTTTCCAATTTAAACAAGTTTCTAAGCAAGGGTTTGTGTGAAGCCTCCACCAACCATCTGAAGATAGGTATTGTTGCATCTTTTTCACTTCTTTTTCCAAGATCTCAATCGTTGAAATCAATTTGGCTATTTGAAAATAAAAGCAGGATAAGATGCCATTTAAATCTCGTTTTCCTAGTCTTGGAGTAACCTGGCTTTGGTATCTTTTGAGTTTTTCCGCAAGTGAGTTCGTTTGTCGCATCGAATCCATTATTTCCTTCCGTAGTCTAAATTTTTCCTTCAGCTCTGGGGATCTATAAAACATGGATAACATTTTTGCTATAAAGACAATTTCCTTATCTATATTTTTGAACGCATACTTCTGATCAGCATTAAGAATACTCAACCTGAAATATATACGCCTTCTAGAGCCTTTGTTGAGAACTGCATTTGACATGATAGATTGTTTGCTCTTCAGTAACTCGATATTGATTAACTAATAAGAGAAAACTTGGAAAAAGCTGTTTATAAAGCAGGGGTGACGTCATTTATGACGTGTGTTATTTAGTTAGAAAATACTCGCTTTTGATGATGTCATTCAACACTATTTTCCATTTTATTTGTTAGTCTAGCAAATTCATTTAAATGAAACAAAAGCATCAAAATCATTTGAATATGCAGAAACCTGATAGATGTCGACCAACTAATTGGAAATACTATAAACTACACTCACCAGGCAAAAACTTTGAAAATTGAACGCAGAAATAGCGAGAATTGTTTCACCAAAGTAATATTCTGCCCGCTCACCTCCAAAAATCAGGTCAAGTTGAGATGGCTACGGTTAGTTCTACAAATGAAAAATTACAGATTGTCAAATATTGTTCTTTTTTGCCAACCGTCTAGGGCTAAACAAAAAGACGGTCGTCCTCGGTTATGGTGGGAGGATATTGTAAGTACACTTTTAAGGCAAATGGGAGCTTCCTGAGAGGGATTAAAGAGGGAGGCTTTGAATAGATAGGGATGGAGGAGGAGTGTATATAGCGGTGTTGGCCTCAGGTTATGAAAAAGAGAATTTAAAAAGGGGGTGAAGATTTAAGGTGACAAATTGGTATTAATATGGATTTAGATGGGTTTACTCTGATGTCAAATTCTAAGACACTACGTGCAATTAGGATACACACATTTAAATTTTCATAGCTTTCAACAACCGTAAGTTTATCAACGTATTCCTACCTGTCGGGAAATTCCTGTCGCAAGACTTTTTCTAAACAACATCGTGATTAACAAGGTCACGATCTTTTTGGAGATCAATGGAAACTAAATTAAGCCAGGTATTAGGCTTTTCAAGGATTATTCCAATGAAGTCGGCTAGATAAACAAGGTAATGGGAGATAGAAGTGGATACATTTCCCCGAATTGCTTCAGGTTTGTACGAGGAAGAGTTTTTTCCTTCAGCCAACTAGCAACAAATCCTTCATATAATTTGGAGAAAATGGCAATGAGGGAGATAAGACAAACCCCTTCAAAACCAGGCTTTCTATTTCTTTTTTAAGGGGGTTATGAAACCAAGTTTCCATATTTGATGAATATCATTTTTCTTTTTTAAGTGGGTTATGAACCTAAGTTTCCATATTTGATGGAAATAGTCTGTCTCATATTTGATGAGACAGACTCAGCAATCTCATTTCATAGAACAGACAAGGGCTTTAAAATGAAGTCAATGAAAGCACTAATAAGTGAAAATGGGATATACAAAGGGCAGACACTTGTTCTTCTCAGTTTACAACTGTAAGAAAGCCAGAATTGCTAAGTGGGTGGTAAGAGATATAGGCTATTGAAAAAAAGGGAAATAACAGGAGAGAAAGCAGATAAATCCGACTCAAAGGGGGCTCGATTGAGGGGAGGGTTATGAAAGCTGTTCATATACGTAAGAATCACATCCAGGGGGTGCCTCCCCTAGTACTATGTATTTTAATTATTTGTCTAACCTTAAGAAAAGAACATATAGAATCCTTCTTAGGGTCATTGGTGTCACCAGACAGCATTGAGATATTTAGAAAAACGTAAATCAGCGCTTAACTGCAACTGCTGGAAGAGTATGTTTTTCGTTGACATTTTGATTGGGTGAGTAATAAAAACAGCAGCTGCAATAATATTGAACAACCGGGAAGCACTTGATAAAAGATCAGCCTGATAAAAAAACAAAGGTTTTCGTCATACTCAGATAAACAGTACATTTCGGTAATTTTGTAATAAACACTGTGGTATTAAATAAACTAACGAAATTTTTTCTAATTTTTTTTTTACATATTCTAGATGAACTCTGTAGTAACACAACGGACTGATGCTCTGCTCAGTAATAGGGAGGAAGGGGTTCATCCCTGCTGCCGCAAGGTTGGGCGACAGACTTGCTGCCAGTTTCTACAAAAAAAAGGAACCCAGTAACTGAAGTATTGACATGACACCCTATGTGCCACCAGTGGCTCTAGATTATGTTTACACTTTTAACTAGATTAAGCAAATCATGCACCTATTTACTATTTGTTGTTGTTG
Source organism: Artemia sp. Qi Xiang Cuo (assembly GCF_049724085.1). Classification (NCBI taxonomy): domain Eukaryota; kingdom Metazoa; phylum Arthropoda; class Branchiopoda; order Anostraca; family Artemiidae; genus Artemia; species Artemia sp. Qi Xiang Cuo. The sequence continues at coordinate 44,397,645 of NC_142813.1, read as the reverse complement.
CAAAATTCGACACTGTGCTTTTGTTTCCAGGTTAATCTATGTGGTCTAAATTGCTAAGTACGTGGTAAATTTGATCTATAGTAGATTCAAATTTGGGCGCTTTGGAAACACCCTTTAGCTCAAATCATACTTTTTCCCCATCTACCTGTTTGTAATAAATTAGAAGGTCTTGGGTTTATTGCTTGTTAAGTTTATAACATAGCATTTTATTATATTTCACTGAATTTAATTTTCAATCAGTCTTAAATAATGATGCGTATAAAAAATAATGGATTTTAAAAAGTTTGCTCTGATGTTAAACGAGAACAAAACGTCGATAAGTCTAAATAAGTCAAACATAAGTCGAGCGCAAAGATAATATTGGGAAGAAAAGTTAATGTGTCCATATTTTTTTAACAAAATATTACATGCAGATATACCTTATCGCCATCTAACAATGTTAATCACAGATTATGAGAACTTGAGTTTGTGTAACTTAAAACATGTTCGTCCTGTAGAGGCGCAGTGAGTTTGATCTCAGCTTGATTATACCGGATACATTTATTAAACATGGATAGCATGTTGGCAAATAATAGGCAAATGCAAAAACCAACTCCTGGAAGCTGGCAAATAAAGAACAATTTAAACAAGTTTCTAAGCAAGGCTTTATGTTACGTTTCCACCAATTATCCGAAGATGGGTATTTTTGAATCTTTTTCACTTCTTTCCCTAAATTGTCAGTCCTTAAACTCAATTTAGCCATTTGAAAACCGGTTAATTTGTTCTTCAATATCTTATTATTCACCGCTTGGGAGCCGCAATGAGCTTTATACTTTGAACGGCTACTTTATGGAAGAAGCGATAAAGTTTGCCGAACCTATGACACCCTTTGACCCAATTAGCGCTATATTTGTGGATTTATATACGTTTCACTACACACGCACATCTAGTTACCAAAAAGCTATGGACTGCTAGTGATATACAACACAATTTTTTTTTAGAAAAGACAATAGGCATGTTCTTTTTATTACACTGTGGTATTTTAATACACTTAGGTGCTTATCATTGGTTCCAACCACGGCCGTGTCCAGGGATTTGACCCCCCCCCCCCGAAATGTTTGTCTGACTCGTTAAAAAACAACAAAATGTATATAAACGAATTTTAAATGTGTTTTTCAAATTATTTTGGCGTTATCCCCTCCTCCTTGAAAATAATACCTACCCCCGAAAAAAATCCTGGATATGGCCCTGATGCAAACCTTAGGTTAATTTTTCATTGTATGAGACTTTACAACGCATTAGACTAGGTTAAAATGATCATTTCTTTATCTTCCACTAATATTTTGCTACAGAATATAAGCAAGAGAAAAACTTCTCTATCTAGAATAGGTTCAGTAAGTGAAGTTCCGGTAAAATTCTAGATTAGGTGCTTTTATTGATCTTGGAAAGTAGTTGATTTAGGTGAATGAAACTCTTTACTGAAAGAGTTAGACAACATGTAGACAACATGTAGACAACTAAAGCTAGCTAAAAACTAGCTTTTTTAGAAACGTTATGAATGTCTGCTTTTTAATAGGGGACTAACTACCTCTCTAGTCGTAACATTAAAGGTGCTAGTTAAGAAACGTTGTACATTTAATAATTTAACTCAGTTAATCACTACAGATAAAGTCTTAACAGTACGCGATCTTGTTAGGAGACGTTGTACAGGGATGCTTTTCAATAAGTTACTCCCTCCCTCTCTACTCTTAACAGTCAAGTAGCTTTTAGAAATCATATTAAAATTTAATCACTTACGTTAGGATGACACAATCTGGAGCACGAGTGGCCACATTAAAGCCGAAAATCGTAAGGAATAATATAATATCCATTTGGGCATCTTGAACAGGGTACTTCACCCGTATGCCCGCATGCCGGTATAATTTTTTCTGCTTTCTTCATTGAAATAAAATCGGCAGGATTCTTGTGCCAGAGCATGAGAGCCGTGTGACCACACTGCAAAGTCTTTTCTGCTTCAACCATACAGTTTCCACATCGTTCATAACATCTTTTATTACATTTATGATTGAGGCTACAGAGATACTTTTCGCAAGCCGTTGAACATTTCGTTTCATTATGTTGTCGGTCTGTAAGATGACAAATGCTTGGACATATATGACCACAAGGCAGAGATGTATTGCAAGGAAGTGAACAACCACCTTCAGTAACCTTTCTGAAATCCTCAGCTCTTGAAACTGTAGTCACGATACCGTGGACCTATAACAAAAATCCATGAGTGATCTGAATTATTTTTCAAGGCACTGCTCAGTAAGGGGAAGGATCCTGGGTATTTATTTTGAAAGAAGGTGGATTGCCAGCCTTCCCTGGGCATGTCCTAGGGACTGCTCACCCAGATTAAACCTTATTAGTAGAGGGAAACAATACAAGGAGAGGAAAGAGCATACTTCCATATTGATACCAGAAATAACATATATCTAGATTTACATTACGAAAGAAAATGGCGTGTTACAACAACCTTGGGTCAGTTTCGCCAACACAGGTGTTACGGGAGCTAAATTTGGTTCTTTTTCTTTTTTTTCGATTAAATGATTAATTATAAGCCTTAGGAACAGTAGCTCTAAAGAATACTTTCTTCAAAAAAAAAAAAAAAAAAAAAGTAAGAAGTTCATTAAAGACGGTCTGATATACACTTTGTTCTTACAATAAATCTAGGTTCTATATTTGCTGACAACCAATCAATGTTATCAAAAACAACTTATATAACCAATGGTTTGTTAATTTGCAGCAAATCAATTTTTAACCCGATTTAACCAAAAATTTGAACTCAAAATTTAACCAGATGCATCCAATGGTCATAATTTGATCGTACATCTACCACTGAGCCAATATTGCATAAATACTTCACCAACATTGTTTTTTATGGAATAAAAATTTGTTTACAAGATACACCGCTTGAAAATTTTAAGGGTTCGGAACTTCTTTATTGTGGTACAGACCGAAAAAAAAACTGTATAAAGACTCTGTTCGAAAAAAGTCCCTTTCGAAAAAAGACTCTGTTCGAAAAAAGTCTAATGTCCCTTCTTCTGCACCTCATTGCTAACGTCCCAACTAAAAAGATGGTCATACTGGATCTTCTTTGACCGCAAATGATGCAGGGAATTTCAGTTAGTATTGTTAGGAAGCACGAAGTAGTTCCATAACACCTCTATCATCCCCATACCCCAGTCGTCTCACAACCAAGTTTATGGCTGACAGGCAGGCATGCCGTAGCTTGTTGGAAGTGGAATGACGCAGGGATTTCAGCTAGTATTGCTGGAAGCACGAAGCGGGTCCATAACACCTCTAATGCTCCCTCTCCCTTGTCGTCTCACAACCATTTTTTGGCTGAAAGGCAAACATGTCTCTGCTTGTGTGAAGTGCAATCATGCCATGGATCTTCAATCCGAAAGTATTATAGGTATAAAGTGGCCTTAACGTGTCCAGGAGGCCCTCTAATACCATCTCAACCTCCAATCACCACCTCCAAGCTGAAAGATAGATATTGAAGGTAGATATTGCAAATAGTTTGAACCAGAATTGTGCAAGGATTTTTGAACTACCTTATTGGAGGACCAAAGAGGAACCCTACCTCTCTCACAACGCTCCCTACACCCCTCCAACAGCTCTGTGGTAAACAAGTAGGAATATAACACCATGTTTGAACCAGAATTACATTTTATATTAGCATGATTGGAGGCAAAATATGACTATGGGCGCTTCAAGATTCCCTCTCCTTCGCCCTGTTAATTTTCATTTTCAGAGATTTAGTTTTTTTTTATATTCAGAATTTTTTTTCTTAATTTCAGTTGCCCTTTGCTTTAAGCGGAGTAAAAAAAAAAATTTTTTTTATAAGAGTTTAGGATTAAAATGGGTTTGAGGCCCCTCCAATACCCCCCCCCCCCCCGAACAAACACACTTCACTTTCACCACTGAAATTTTGGGGACTTCCCCAAAAATCTCTTAAAAACAGAGCGGCAAATACGCTTGGGCCTAGCAGCGTTAAAGCCGGCCCTGGTGTTAATGTTCTGAATTTTCTGATGCCAATCAGAAGATTCTATGAAAAATTCTGATTGGCTCAAATTAGCGCTAGCTAAATCTTGGTATTAGTAAATCTCGTTGCAAATGGACCTTAGAGAAAACATTCAGATCATCTGCTCGGCTACCAAGGCAATGGTGGCAGCCCTGCCTCTTTGTCCATTAGTTTATTGGAGACTTTCCCATTATATTGACCTTTATAAGGAAACCAGTCACGAAAAGCCCGTTTTTGACGGGTTAATTCAAGAGAGCGCTACAGAGTAATGCTATGCGTAGCGTGGTTTTCACTGCGTATACGATATTTAAACTGTAGTTTTTGGCGTTTAGGGGGGAGGTACCTAGGATCGGTTACGTATTTCATATATGCTATGCTTTCCCCGCCACCCCCCCCCCTAATGTCCAAATATATAGCCCAAATTTGTTTATAAACTATTATATATTCATCCTATTTCATTTGTTTAGCATTAACCAAACTTGACTTTTAGAAAGGCCCATATAATGGGAAAGTACCGTTTATTTATTTACATCAAGGAATGACATAAGTAAGTATTTTATAATGTTTAAAGTAATTTCAAGAATTTTATTGTTTCCTCATGGAGAGTGGAAGTACTAAAATCATATCCAAATTTTTTGTCTTCCTAACAACCTTGTCGTAAAAATTCAAAGTTGAAACCGCAATGAATTCCTTAAAAGATTTTGTTAAAATCTTAGGCGTTTGAAGTAATCATAATGTAGCATTCAACAATCTTTTTCATGTTGTTGTTGTTTTGACTATATGGACACCAGCTGACTTTTGGGGGATAAATTAGTCATTCGTCAGCGAATCAGCGAAATATGAAACAAAATTTATAATAAGTTAAGATAGTCGACATTGGGAAATTGAAGACCGAAGGACGAATTTGATCTACAGATAGGGTAAGAATCTCAGTTGACCTATAGTAAGGCTAGTATATTAATTTGACAGGGCCTGGTTATAGGATACTTCCATGGACATTTAGTCAATTTACATTGAAAGATAAGCTTTGATTCTCTGTTGTCTTCGAATATAGTAACCATCGCTTTGACAATTGTGTCTCATCCTCTTTTCTCCTAATTGGGCTGGATAATAACCCTAGGCTATGTGCAAATATTTTCGGATTTTTTTGGTGTTTATGGTAAAATTCTATATTAAGGGCTTTTTGCTATTTTGGAAAGCAGTTGAGTTAGGTGAAAATGAAGTAAGAATTGTTTTTTAACATGTTTCCTTCTCAATAGCCCCAATGCTAGGCTTATACCTTGTCTAACAAAGGAGACATGACACATCACGAGGTGATAAACAACGAAGAGATATATTATTTAGGACTGTATCTGGGGCCATCAGGGGGTGGGGAGTACATTGTGAGAAAAGAAACTATGATAGTTTGAAAGAGCATAAAATAAGGAATATATCAACACTATTTTTATTTGCTTAGCATGTTGCCTTCAAAAATGGGCAACCCCTAGCCTATATAGGTCTTTTGGTACTTCTCTAGAATCCAGTATTCACGCCAAGAACCGCATCTACAATCAAATGAAAAACAGGTTTCCGCTGCATGGTGAGGTATTTACTGCATAGTGAGATATTGCTCACTCCATGAAATATCTTTAAACTTTAGTTTTTTGGGGTTGAAGGGGCCAAAAAAGGTACCTAGGTTAGGTTAGTACACGTATATCATTTCTGGTATGTTTTACCCCCCCCCCCTCATATGCAAATAGATAGCCCAAATTTGGTCATAAACTTATATTTTTCATCCTATTTCGTTTTATTTCACTATCAATAACGACACTTCACATATCGCGTCACGACTGGATTCTTGACAAGTACCTGTCTTTTTACCAAAGTAAGACTTTAATTGTTTGGTGCCCATGTACTAATCGGACTCGTTTATATACTGCTATTTTGGTTAATGGTAATGAAATAAAATAAAATAGGATTAAAATATAATATTTTATAAACAAATTTGGGCCATAGATTCGCACATTAGGGGGGGGGGTGGAGGGCAAAGCATACCATATATAAAATAATAAAACTAAAGTAACATAGGTACCTGTCCCCCCTCTAACCCCCAAAAAACAACAGTTTAAATATATTTCCTGGAGTGAGAAATCCTTTGTTTGTACCCCACAAGGCAGCGTAAACCTGTTTTTCATCACGCGTCTCGGTCTGTTTAATAGAAAGGAGAAAGGACTTGTACAAGAATTATCTGAGTGATAGATCATATGAAAACAAAAAGAATATAAAGAAAGTAGAGAAAGTATCGAAATATGTACTAAGGAGGTCTGAATTGGAGGCCATGGATAAAATTGCCGGGGATCTGGAAGATGCAGCTAGACAGCATCATATTAAACTACTGCACTGGCATGTTAACAAACTTAGAGGGAGTTGTCAATGCAGACTTGTCTCAGTTAGATAGGAATGGGGTCGCAATTAGCGATAAGGAAAAAACTAAAGAGAGATGGGCCGAACATTTTGAGAACTTGCTTAACCGAGATAGAGTTGCAGGAAAAAATATAAAGGAAAATGAAAAAGTTTGTGATACCTTGGATGTGAAGGAAGATTTGTTTTGTGAGGAGGAATGAGGAAGAGTACTAAAAGGATTAAAGAATAATAAGTCTCCAGGTACTGATAGAGTGGTAAATGAGTTTCTTAAATATGGTGGCTCTGAGGTTAGAAATAAGTTATTGAAGATTATGAATATGATTTTTGAAAAAGGGGAAGTACCTAACGATTTTTGGAAAACCTTAATTAAGCCACTTTATAGGAAAGGTGATAAAAGCGAGTGTGGTAATTATCGAGGCATTAGTCTGGTCTCTGTAGGTAGCATATTACTTAGTGATATGATACGATTTAGACTGAGAGATGCCGTAGACAAAGTTTTAATAGAAGAGCAGTGCGGTTTTAGAAAAGGTAGAGGATGTGTCGACCAAATTTTCACTCTTAGGCTAATAATTGAGAAGTGCCTGAGTTTTCAAACACCTTTGGTCGTCAGTTTTATAGATTATGAGTAAACGTTCGATTCTGTTGATAGAAGAGCGTTGACGTTGGGTAACGAAATGATTGATCAGGTGGGCAGCTTCACTTATCTTGGTTGTATTATTGGTAAAGATGGTGGTAAAAGCAAAGACTTTTAAAATAGAATATCCAAAGCTCAGGGTGTTTTGTCGCAATTAAAAAAAGCGTGAAAGGATAGAAAGATAAGTCTTCAATTCCAGATTAGAATATTGTAAGATACAGTAATGACAGTGGTCAAATACGGCTCTGAAGCATGGACGCTCCGAAAAGCGGATAAAGATTTGCTAGATTTTTTCCAAAGAAATTGCTTAAGGATTGTTCTGGGTACCCGGCTGACTGACCGTATTTGAAACAATAGGCTATACGAAAAATGTGGTTCAATACCGCTCTCTCGGGCTATAATGAAAGAAAGGTTGAGGTGGTTAGGGCACGTTGTGCGGATGAAGGATGACAGATTGCCGAAGATCGTTCTTTTCGGGCAACCATCTAGGGCTAAACGGAAACCAGGTCGTCCCCGTCAGAAGTGGGAGGACGTCATAAAGAAAGATTTAAAGGAAATGGGAACTTCGGGGGCTGTGTAAAAAGGGAGGCTTTGAATAGATTGGGGTGGAGAAAGAGCGTGCTTAGCTGTGTTGGCCTCAGGGGGCCTGGTGCTGCGGTGAGTTGTTAGTAGTAGTAGTAGTAGTAGTAGTAGTAGTAGTAGTTTAGTACAGGACTATCAATTGTTTTAGTGTTTTTCTTTTATTTTTTAGAGAGATACAGGGTTTATTAAAACAAAATCTTTACGCTTACGCGTGCTTAGAGTAACCCCCTTAAACACACAAAATAAAAGATTTCCTTTTATAATTTTTATTTGTTTTTTTTTCCAGGTCCATATCTGGGACCATCAAGGGGGAGGGGGTGCACTGTCAAAAACGCAACTGTGATATTTGAAGAGCGTAAAATAAGGAATTACATGGTACAATTTTAGGCTATTTTATTAAGATAGATAAGATTTATTTTTAAATCACACAATGAATACATTCTTCTAATCCCCCAAATGCTCATAGGCCTGTAAAAGATGTGTAATACACAAATTTCAAGTAAGCAATAAATCAATAGAGTAAAAATGTTAAACTCATCAAATGTAATTTAATAAATTAAACAGACTCCAATCAATTCTACACGAAAAGGAGAAAAAAAAACAAAAAAAAACTAACGGCATAAAAGCTGTAATGGCAGATATCCCTTTAATAAAATTTAATATATATATTTTACGGGAATAATAATTCAAAAACAAACAAAAAAAAATAAAAAAAACGATTTCAAGAGACCCCCCCCCCAAAAAAAAAAAGATGTAGGACAATTCAATAAAATAAACCAAAATTCCAAAATATATATTTGAAACCCAGCCACAAAAAAAAAAATTTAACGCACACAGTACCCCTCACAACAAACGTTTCTAAACCAGGCTAGGGTCAACCCCCCCCCTTAATAATAATAATAGATTAAAAAATAAAATAATTAAACATGAAAAATCAAGACATTAAAACATTTCTTAAAATTCTTTTGAAACTACCAAACGAGTGACATTCTTGGGCTGACTCAGGTAGGCTATTCCAAACGATATGACAAGCAGTTAATGGATTAAAGTTAAACTTCACCGATGGAGTAAATAAAATATTAATATTCCTTGAATTACAGAGACCTATCTGTGACGAAAGAAGGAGTAGTTTGAAGGGCTGTGGGAACTTCACCATGAATTTGATGAAAAGTGAAAGACGCGCCGGAAAGAATGTAGAGAGACTGCAAATCAAGTAATGGGCTAGTTGGCTTAAATAAAATAAAATTCGTTTGCTTAAATAAAAAAAAAAAAAAGAAAAAAAGAAAAAAAAAAAACAGGAGCCCTGATCCATACTGAAATACGCCTTTGAATTTCATTTGAATTTCCTTTGAATTTAATGAAATGAATTTCATTTCATTTAAAAAAGTTCATTTTGAATTTCTTTTATTGAAATGCAAGAGTTGGAATATTTCAGTAGTGTTTTGTCATGGTTTACCATGTCACAGTTACATTCTCTTGATTTTTCAAAGTTCATTTTGAATTTCTTTCTTTGAAATGCAAGAGTTGGAATATTTCAGTAGTGTTTTGTTGTGGTTTACCTTGTCACAGTTAAATTTTCTTGATTTTTCAAATTTCATTCTTGATCTCTTTTATTGAAATGCCAGAGTTGGAATATTGCTTTAGTGTTTTATCATGGTTTACCTTATCAGAGTTTCGTTCTCTTGATTTTTAAAAGTCCATTTTTAATTTATTTCTTTGCAATTAAATAGTTTGGATATTTCAGTATTGTTTTGTAGTGGTTTAAATTGTCACAGTTACATTATATTGGTATTTAAAAGTTTATTTTGGATTTCTTTCGTTGAAATGCAAGAGCTGGAATATTTCAATAGTGTTTTGATGTGGTTTACCTTGTCACAGTTACATTCTCTTGATTTTTCAAAGTTCATTTTGGTTTAATTTCGGTGAAATGCAAGAGTTGGAATATTTCAGTAGTGTTTTGTTGTGGTTTACCATGTCACAATTACATTCTCTTAATTTTTCAAAGTTCATTTTGGATTTATTTTAATGAAATGCAAGAGTTGGAATATTTCAATAGTGTTTTATCGTGATTTACCTAGTCACAGTTACATTTTCTTAATTTTTCAAAGTTCATTGTCGACTTCTTTCGTTTAAATGCAAGCGTTGGAATATTTTAGTTGTGTTTTGTTGTAGTTCACCTTATCACTGTTACTGTTTGTTGATTTTTCAAAGTTCATCTTGAATTTCCTTCGTTGAAATGCATGAGTTTGAATATTTCAGTTTTGTTTTGTCTTGGTTTACCTTTTAACATTTATATTATCTTGATTTTTCAAAGTGCAGTTTGGATTTTTTTCATTGAAATGCAAAAGTTATAATATTTTAGCAGTGTTTTGTCGTGCTTTACCTAGTCACAGTTACATTCTCTTAATTTTTCAAAGTTCATTTTGGATTTCTTTCATTGAAATGCAAGAGTTGAAATATTTCAGTAGTGTTTTGTCATGGTTTACCTTGTCACAGATACATTCTCTTGATTTTCCAAAGTTCATTTTGAATTTCATTCGTTGAAATGCAAGAGTTTGAATATGTTTTGTTGTGCTCACAAATGTACACAGTTACATTTTCTTGATTTTTGTTAGGTTAGGTTAGGTTAGGCTAGATCAAGTTAGGTTAGGTTAGGTTAAGTTAGGTTAGGTTAGCCTACGTACGTGCGCGTACGTAGGCTAACTTAACCTAACCTAACTGAAAAATTAAGAGAATGTAACTGTGACAAGGTAAACCATGACAAAACACTACTGAAATATTCCAACTCTTGCATTTCAATGAAAGAAATTCAAAATGAACTTTGAAAAATCCAAAGAATGTAACTGTGACAAGGTAAGCCATGTTAAAACACTACTGAAATATTACAACTCTTGCATTTCAATGAAAGAAATCCAAAATTTACTTTGAAAAATTAAGAGAATGTAACTGTGACAAGGTAAACCACAAAAAACACTACTGAAATATTCCAACTCTTGCATTTCAATGAAAGAAATTCAAAATGAACTTTGAAAAATCCAAAGAATGTAACTGTGACAAGGTAAGCCATGACAAAACACTACTGAAATATTCCAACTCTTGCATTTCAACGAAAGAAATTCAAAATGAACTTTGAAAAATCAAGAAAATGTAACTGTGATAAGGTGAACCACAACAGAACACTACTGAAATATTCCAACTCTTGCATTTCAACAAAAGAAATCCAAAATGAACTTTGAAAAATTAAGAGAATGTAACTGTGACTAGGTAAACCACGACAAAACACTATTGAAATATTCTAACTCCTGCATTTTATCGAAAGAAATACAAAATTAACTTTTAAAAATTAAGAGAAATTAAGTATGACATGGTAAACCACAACAAAACACTACTGAAATATTCCAACTCTTGCATTTCAACGAAAAGAAATTCAAAATGAACTTTGAAAAATTAAGAGAATATAACTGTGACAAGGTAAACCATGACGAAACACTACTTAAATATTTAAAATCTTGCATTTCACCGAAAGAAATTCAAAATGAACTTTGAAAAATTAAGAGAATGTAACTGTGACAAGGTAAACCACGACAAAACACTACTGAAATATTCCAACTCTTGCATTTCAATGATAGAAATTCAAAACGAACTTTAAAAAATTAAGAGAACGTAACTGTGACAATGTAAATCGCAACAAAACACTACTGAAATATTCCAACTCTTGCATTTCAACGAAAGAAATTCAAAATGAACTTTGAAAAATCAAGAGAATGTAACTGTGACATGGTAAACCATGACAAAACACTAGTGAAATATTCCAACTCTTGCATTTCAATAAAAGAAATTCAAAATGAACTTTGAAAAATCAAGAGAATGTAACTGTGACAAGGTAAACCATATCAAAACACTACTGAAATAATCCAATTCTTGCATTTCACCGAAAGAAATTCAAAATGAACTTTGAAAAATCAAGAAAATGTAACTGTTACAAGGTAAACCACATCAAAACACTACTGAAATATTCCAACTCTTGCATTTCAACGATAGAAATTCAAAATGAACTTTGAAAAATCAAGAGAATATAACTGTGACATGGTAAACCACGACAATACGGTACTGAAATAATCCAAATATTGCATTACAATGAAATAAATTTAAATGAAGAAAATTTAACTGTGAAAAGTTAAACCACGACAAATGACTACTTAATTATTTCACCTCATGTATTACAACTAAAGAAATCCAAAATGAACTTTGAAAATAAAGAGAATGTATCTGTGACAAGTAAAACCTCGATAAAACACTACTGATATAATCAAAATCTTGCATTTCAAGGAAATAAATTAAATATTAACTTTGAAAAATCAAGAAAATGTAACTGCGACACGATAAACCACAACAAAACACTACTGCAATATTCCAACTCTTGCATTTCAATGAAAAAAAAATTCAAAATGAACTTTGAAAAATCAAGAAAATGTAACTGTGACAAGGTAAACCATAACAAAACACTACTGAAATAATCCATCTCTTGCTTTTCAATGAAAGAAATTCAAATGAGCTTTGAAAAATCAAGAGAATGTAACTGTGACAGGGTAAACCACGACAAAAACACTATTGAATTATTCCAACTCTTGCATTTCAACGAAAAAAATCCAAACTGAACTTTGAAAAATCAAGAGAATGTAGCTGTGACGGGTAAACCACGATAAAACACTAATTAAATAATCCAACTCTTGCATTTCAATGAAAAAAAATCAAAATGAACTTTGAAAAATCAAGAGAATGTAACTGTGACACGATAAACCACTACAAAACACTACTGAAATATTCCAACTCTTGCATTTCAACGAAAGAAATTCAAAATGAACTTTGAGAGATCACGAGAATGTAACTGTGACATGGTAAACCACGACAAAACACTACAGAAATGTTCCAATTCTTGCATTTCCACGAAAGAAATCCAAAATGAACTTTGAAAAGTCAAGAGATTGTAGCTGTGAGAAGGTAAACCAAAAAACACTACTGAAATAATCCAACTCTTGCATTTCAAAGAAAAAAATCAAAATAAACTTTGAAAAATCAAGAGAATGTAACCGTTACACGATAAACCACAACAAAACACTACTGAAATATTCCAACTCATGCATTTCAATGAAAGAAATTCAAAATGAACTTTGAAAAATCAAGAGAATATAACTGTGACAAGGTAAACTACAACAAAACACTACTGAAATATTCCAACTCTTGCTTTTCAATGAAAGAAATTTAAAATGAACTTTGAAAAATCAAGAAAATATAACTGTGACAAGGTAAACTACAACAAAACACTACAGAAATATTCCAACTCTTGCATTTCAATGAAAGAAATCCGCAATGAACGTTGAAAATTAAGAGAATGTAACTGCGACAAGGTAAACCATGACAAAACACTAATGAAATAATCCAACTCTTGCATGTCAATGAAAGAAATCCACAATGAACTTTGAAAATGAAGAGAATGTAACTTTGACAAGGTAAACCATGACAAAACGCTACTGAAATAATCCAACTCTTGCATTTCAACGAAAGAAATCCAAAATGAACTTTGAAAAATCAAGAGAATGTAACTGTTATATGATAAACCATGCCAAAACACTATTGTTTTGTGGGGGAGTCAAAAGTGGAGTGGGTGGGGCCTTTTGTGTCCCAAAATGCCCAAATTAAAAAATATTAAACAATGGGGGCTCAGAGATCTTTGGGGACCGGGGGCTTCCTTCGGGGTTGGGGTAGGGGGATCGGAGCCCTTTGGGGTTGGGGTAGGGGACCTCAAGACACTGTTCAAATGGAACTTGTGTATTATAATGACCACAGAGTTTCACCCTCAAATCCTCTTCTAAAACATCTTCTAAAATCATCTTTTAAAATGCCTCTAACTGTTTCGCCGAAATAATTCCCTAAAATGTCTGAAATGGTTTCACCCAAATAACCCCTAAACGTAATTTCTGCGTGTTCCTTTTGTTTTTGGAATCCCTGCGCTGTCACATTTTGAAATTACTAAGAAACCCTTTCCCGCGTTAATCTCTTCATCTCTAAGATCAAAATATCTCTTCCGCACCGTTAATGCGCATCTGCAAACTTCAACCGGAAACAATTCTCCTTGGATATACATCAAAGACATTATTAAACTTCGCCTGGAGACAATTCTCCTTGGAAATACATCAAAGACATTAATAAACTTTGCCCAGAAACCATTCTCAGAAATCCATTTCCCCTAGGGAGACTATGCCAATATATGGTGTCATGTCACGAGCTCATGGGGTTAGGCTAGGTTACGCAATCAATTTCTCTGAAACGTGTTCTCCCTGGGGATTCCATGCCCATATATGGTGCCCCATCATGACTGACAGCACAGGTGTTCTCCCTAGGGACTTTATGCCCATATATGGTGTCATGTCACGAGTCGGACCCCCCCTTTCTACTCACACAATGGTGTAAGAGGACAGGCTCATGCTTGGTTTGATTCCTATTTGTCACGTAGAACTATCTCCGTAGATTTCCTTTCCCGCTTTTCGTCTGAAGTTGAGTTTGTTGTTCCTCAAGGCTCTGTTCTTGGACCGTTTCTGTTTTTGATTTATGTTAATGACCTTTGCTGTCGCCTATGTCACCCTGAATCTTTCAATGTTAAAAAAAAATCCATCGTTTTCGCAGGATGTAGACACTCTCGTTACTTTCGCTGATGACAGTACCATTGGTACTGTAGTAGGAACTGAGTCTGAGATGCTTCCCAAATTAGTTGATCTTTTTAGAGAGTCGTGGTTTGGTTTTTTTAAAATTTTCTTTCCCGAAAAGTTTCTAATTAGTTTTTTTAATTTTTACCCTATTTATATTGCGTGCCCGACGTACATAATTAATATACAGCTTTCAAGGGGCTTTCTGAGTAGACCTAAGAAATGATATGTCAGATTTATCAGTATTATTCTCGATGAAAACCTTTCATTCAAGCATCATATTGGACTAATTAATATGAAGATCTCAAGGAGCCTTGGAATTTTGAGGAAGCTAAAACATATTTCTCCTAGATCAGTTTTAAAAATTCTGTTTCATTGCTTAGTTCAATTCTATGTCTCTTATTGCCCTACGCTATGGATGTCAACTTTCTCTTACTTTTTGAAACCACTTTCTAAGTTATATGATAAGGCAAGAAGGCTTATACAGGAAATAAATTGTTCTACAACTAACCCAACTAGCCCATTACTTGATTTGCAGTCTCTCTACATTCTTTCGTGCACGTCATTCACTTTTCATCAAATTCATGGTGATGTTCCCACAGTCCTTCAAACTACTCCTTCTTTCGTCACTGAAGGTCTTCGTAATTCAAGGAATATTAACATTTTATTTAATCCATCGGTGAAGTTTGACTTTAATCCATTAACTGCTTGTCATATCGTTTGGAATAGCCTACCTGAGTCAGCCCAAGAATGTCACTCGTTTGGTAGTTTCAAAAGAATTTTAAGAAATGTTTTAATGTCTTGATTTTTCATGTTTAATTATTTTATTTTTTAATCTATTATTATTATTAAGGAGGGGGGGTTGACCCTAGCCTGGTTTAGAAACATTTGTTGTGAGGGGTACTGAGTGCGTTTAATTTTTTTTTTTGTGGCTGGGTTTCAAATATATATTTTGGAATTTTGGTTTATTTTATTGAATTGTCCTACATCTTTTTTTTTTTGGGGGGGGTCTCTTAAAATCGCTTTTTTTCTTTTTTTTTGTTTTTTTTTCAATTATTATTCCCCTAAAATATATAAATTAAATTTTATTAAAGGAATATCTGCCATTACAGCTTTTATGCCGTTAGTTTTTTTTGTTTTTTTTTTTATACTTTTCGTGTAGCATTGATTGGAGTCTGTTTAATTTATTAAATTATATTTGATGAGTTTAACATTTTTCCTCTATTGATTTAGTGCTTACTTGAAATGTGTGTATTCCACCTCTTTTACAGGCCTATGAGCCTTTGGGGGATTAGAAGAATGTATTCATTGTGTGATTTACAAATAAATCTTATCTTATCTATCTTAATAAGATAGCCTAAAATAGTACCATGTAATTCCTTATTTTACGCTCTTCAAATATCAAAGTTGCGTTTTTGACAGTGCACCCCCTCCCCCTTGATGGTCCCAGATATGTACCTGAAAAAAAAAACAAATAAAAATTCTAAAAGAAAATCTTTTATTTTGTGTGTTTAAGGGGGTTACTCTAAGCACGCGTAAGCGTAAAGATTTTGTTTTAATAAACCCTGTATCTCTCTAAAAAATAAAAGAAAAACACTAAAACAATTGGTAGTCCTGTACTAAACTACTACTACTACTACTACTACTACTACTAACAACTCACCGCAGCAGGGATAGCTATTATTACAGGGATAGCTCACATTCCAGCTTTTCTGCCGTTAGTTTTTTTTTTTTTTTGTCTCCTTTTCGTGTAGCATTGATTGGAGTCTGTTTAATTTATTCAATTACATTTGATGAGTTTAACATTTTTCTTCTATTGATTTAGTGCTTACTTGAAATGTGTGTATTCCCCCTCTTTTACAGGCCTATAAGCCTTTGGGGGATTAGAAGAATGTATTCATTGTGTGATTTAAAAATAAATCTTATCTATCTTAATAAAATAGCCTAAAATTGTACCATGTAATTCCTTATTTTACGCTCTTCAAATATCACAGTTGCGTTTTTGACAGTACACCCCCGCCTCCTTGATGGCCCCAGATATAGACCTGAAAAAAAAAAACAAATAAAAATTATAAAAGGAAATATTTTATTTTTTATGTTTAAGGGGGTTACTCTAAGCACGCGTAAGCGTAAAGATTTTGTTTTAATAAACCCTGTATCTCTCTAAAAAATAAAAGAAAACACTAAAACAATTGATGGTCATGTACTAAACTACTACTACTACTACTACTACTACTAACAACTCACCGCAGCACCAGGCCGCCTGAGGCCAACACAGCTAAGCACGCTCTTCCTCCACCCCAATCTATTCAAAGCCTCCCTTTTTACACCCACCCACGAAGTTCCCATTTCCTTTAAATCTTTCTTTATGACGTCCTCCCACTTCTGACGGGGACGACCTGCTTTCCGTTTAGCCCTAGATGGTTGGCCGAAAAGAACGATCTTCGGCAATCTGTCATCCTTCATCCGTACAACGTGCCCTAACCACCTCAACCCTTCTTTCATTATAGCCCTAGAGAGCGGTATTGAACCACATTTTTCGTATAGCCTATTGTTTGAAATACGGTCAGTCAGCCGGGTACCCAGAACAATCCTTAAGCAATTTCTTTGGAAAAAATCTAGCAAATCTTTATCCGCTTTTCGGAGCGTTTCAGAGCCATATTTGACCACTGTCATCACTGTGGCTTCTAATATTCTAATCTTGTTTGCAGACTTTCTTCCTATTCTTCCAAACTTTTTTTTAACTGTGAAAAAACACCCTGAGCCTTGGCTATTCTATTTTTAACATCTTCACTGGTCCCACAATCTTTACTAATAATACTACCAAGGTAAGTGAAGCTGTCCACCTGTTCAATCTTTTCATTACCCAACGTCACCTTTTCATCTTCACTTATTCTTAGCCTTAGTGACTTAGTATTTTTAACATTGATTTTCAAACCCATTTTAGCACCCTGAACTCGCAAAACCTCTTAAAGTTCATTCATTTTGATCACACTTTCATCTAGAATACTTAGATCATCAACATAATCCAAGTCCAGGAGACTTTTTCCTCCCCATTTGATTCCGTGGTCTCCCATTGCCTTTCCTGTGCTCCTTAAAACAAAGTCCATCAAAATAATACATATAAACGGGGATAGAACACAACCCTGCTTAACTCCTGATTTAATACAAAACCAGCTGCTAGCCTCATTTCCTACATTAACCGCAGCAGTGTTATTCTCGTACAGAGCACAAATCACTTTAATTTATTTGTCCGGTATACCATACAAGGATAAAACATTTACTAAAGCTCTTCTATCAACAGAATCAAACGCTTGCTCGTAATCTATAAAACTGAGGACCAAAGGTGTTTGACAACTCAGGCACTTATCAATTATTAGCCTAAGAGTGAAAATTTGGTCGACACATCCTCTACCTTTTCTAAAACCGCACTGCTCTTCTATTAAAACTTTGTCTACGGCATCTCTCAGTCTAAAAAGTATCATATCACTAAGTAATATGCCACCTACAGAGACCAGACTAATGCCTCGATAATTACCACACTCGCTTTTATCACCTTTCCTATAAAGTGGCTTAATTAAGGTTTTCCAAAAATCGTTAGGTACTTCCCCTTTTTCAAAAATCATATTCATAATCTTCAATAACTTATTTATAACCTCAGAGCCACCATATTTAAGAAACTCATTTACCACTCTATCAGTACCTGGAGCCTTATTATTCTTTAATCCTTTTAGTACTCTTCCTAATTCCTCCTCACAAAACAAATCTTCCTTCACATCCAAGGTATCACAAACTTTTTCATTTTCCTTTATATTTTTTCCTGCAACTCTATCTCGGTTAAGCAAGTTCTCAAAATGTTCGGCCCATCTCTCTTTAGTTTTTTCCTTATCGCTAATTGCGACCCCATTCCTATCTTTAACAGGGACAAGTCTGGATTGACTACTCCCAATTTGTTAACGTGCCAGTACAATATTTTACTATTATGCCGTCTAGCTGCATCTTCCAGATCCTCGGCAATTTTATCCATAGCCTCCACTTCACACCTCCTTAGTTCATATTTTAATGCTTTCTTCACTTTCTTTACATTTCTTTTGTTTTCATACGATCTATCACTCAGATAATTCTTGTACAAGTCCTTTCTCCTTTCTATTAAACAGACCGAGACGCGTGATGAAAAACAGGTTTACGCTGCCTTGTGGGGTACAAACAAAGGATTTCTCACTCCAGGAACTATATTTAAACTGTTGTTTTTTGGGGGTTCGAGGGGGGAAAGGTACCTATGTTACTTTGGGTTAAGTATTTAATATATGGTATGCTTTGCCCTCCACCCCCCCCCTAATGTGCAAATCTATAGCCCAAATTTGTTTCTAAACTATTATATTTTCATCCTATTTTATTTTATTTCATTAGCATTAACCAAACTAGCAGTATATAAAAGAGTCCGTTTAGTACATGAGTACCAAACAATTAAATTCTTACTTTGGTAAAAAGACCGTTACTTGTCAAGAATCCAGTAGTGACGCGATAATTTAATTTTCGTTAATGCTAGTTAAATAAAACTAAATAGGATTAAAAATATAAGTTTATGAAAAATTTTGGGATATATATTTGAATATTAGGGGGGGGGGTAAAGCAGACCAAATATTATATACGTTTCCTAACCTAACCTTGGTACCTTTTTTGGCCCCTTAAACCCCAAAAAACTAAAGTTTAAAGATATTTCATGGAGTGAGCAATATCTCACTATGCAGTAAAGACCTCACCGTGCAGCGGAAACCTGTTTTTCATTTGATTGTAGATGCGGTTCTTCGCGTGAATACTGGATTCTAGAGAAGTACCAAAAGACCTATATAGGCTAGTGGTTGCCCATTTTTGAAGGCAACATGCTAAGCAAATAAAAATAGTGTTGATATATTCCTTATTTTATGCTCTTTCAAACTATCATAGTTTCTTTTCTCACAATGTACTCCCCACCCCCTGATGGCCCCAGATACAGTCCTAAATAATATATCTCTTCGTTGTTTATCACCTCGTGATGTGTCATGTCTCCTTTGTTAGACAAGGTATAAGCCTAGCATTGGGGCTATTGAGAAGGAAACATGTTAAAAAACAATTCTTACTTCATTTCACCTAACTCAACTGCTTTCCAAAATAGCAAAAAGCCCTTAATATAGAATTTTACCATAAACACCAAAAAAATCCGAAAATATTTGCACATAGCCTAGGGTTATTATCCAGCCCAATTAGGAGAAAAGAGGATGAGACACAATTGTCAAAGCGATGGTTACTATATTCGAAGACAACAGAGAATCAAAGCTTATCTTTCAATGTAAATTGACTAAATGTCCATGGAAGTATCCTATAACCAGGCCCTGTCAAATTAATATACTAGCCTTACTATAGGTCAACTGAGATTCTTACCCTATCTGTAGATCAAATTCGTCCTTCGGTCTTCAATTTCCCAATGTCGACTATCTTAACTTATTATATATTTTGTTTCATATTTCGCTGATTCGCTGACGAATGACTAATTTATCCCCCAAACGGCAGCTGGTGTCCATATAGTCAAAACAACAACAACATGAAAAAGATTGTTGAATGCTACATTATGATTACTTCAAACGCCAAGATTTTAACAAAATCCTTTAAGGAATTTTTTGCTGTTTCAACTTTGAATTTTTACGACAAGGTTGTTAGGAAGACAAAGAATTTGGATATGATTTTAGTACTTCCACTCTCCATGAGGAAACAATAAAATTCTTGAAATTACTTTAAACATTATAAAATACTTACTTATGTCATTCCTTGATGTAAATAAATAAACGGTACTTTCCCATTATATGGGCCTTTCTAAAAGTCAAGTTTGGTTAATGCTAAAGAAATGAAATAGGATGAATATATAATAGTTTATAAACAAATTTGGGATATATTTTTGCACATTTGGGGTGGGGGTGCCGGGGAAAGCATAGCATATATGAAAGACGTAACCGATCCTAGGTACCTCCCCCCTAAACCCCAAAAACTCCAGTTTAAATATCGTATACGCAGTGAAAACCACGCTATGCATAGCATTACTATATAGCGCTCTCTTGAATTAACCCGTCAAAAACGGGCTTTTCGCGACTGGTTTCCTTATAAAGGCCCATATAATGGGAAAGTCTCCAATAAACTTTATCCCCCCTCCCTAATGGACAAAGAGGCAGGGCTGCCACCATTGCCTTGGTAGCCAAGCAGATGATCTGAATGTTTTCTCTAAGGTCCATTTGCAATGAGATTTACTAATACCAAGATTTAGCTAGCGCTAATTTGAGCCAATCAGAATTTTTCGTAGAATCTTCTGATTGGCATCAGAAAATTCAGAACATTAACACCAGGGCCGGCTTTAACGCTGCTAGGCCCAAGCGTATTTGCCGCTCTGTTTTTAAGAGATTTTTGGGGAAGTCCCCAAAATTTCAGTGGTGGAAGTGAAGTGTGTGAGTGTTCGGGGGGGGGGGGGTATTGGAGTGGCCTCAAACCCATTTTAAACCTAAAAACTTATACACAAAATTTTTTGTTTGACTCCGCTTCAAGCAAAGGGCAACTGAAATTAAGAAAAAAAATTCTGAAGATAAAAAAAAACTAAATCTCTGAAAATGAAAATTAACAGGGCGAAGGAGAGGGAATCTTGAAGCGCCCATAGTCATATTTTGCCTCCAATCATGCTAATATAAAATGTAATTCTGGTTCAAACATGGTGTTATATTCCTACTTGTTTACCACAGAGCTGTTGGAGGGGTGTAGGGAGCGTTGTGAGAGAGGTAGGGTTCCTCTTTGGTCCTCCAATAAGGTAGTTCAAAAATCCTTGCACAATTCTGGTTCAAACTATTTGCAATATCTACCTTCAATATCTATCTTTCAGCTTGGAGGTGGTGATTGGAGGTTGAGATGGTATTAGAGGGCCTCCTGGACACGTTAAGGCCACTTTATACCTATAATACTTTCGGATTGAAAATCCATGGCATGATTGCACTTCACACAAGCAGAGACATGTTTGCCTTTCAGCCAAAAAATGGTTGTGAGACGACAAGGGAGAGGGAGCATTAGAGGTGTTATGGACCCACTTCGTGCTTCCAACAATACTAACTGAAATCCCTGCGTCATTCCACTTCCAACAAGCTACGGCATGCCTGCCTGTCAGCCATAAACTTGGTTGTGAGACGACTGGGGTAAGGGGATGATAGAGGTGTTATGGAACTACTTCGTGCTTCCTAACAATACTAACTGAAATTCCCTGCATCATTTGCGGTCAAAGAAGATCCAGTATGACCATCTTTTTAGTTGGGACGTCAGCAATGAGGTGCAGAAGAAGGGACATTAGAGAGGAAACGGGCACTTTTTGGTCCTTCAGTATCCTTGCGACATACCGCTTCAAGCATGGTACAATGTACCTAACTTTTTTCGAGGATATTAACAATAAGAGGGCTAAAGGGGTATGATGGAGTACCCTATTGGGGCTTATGGAGGGGCCGCTTAATTTATCGTTTTAATGGAAAATTTTTCTGTTATTCTGGTTCAAATAGATAATTCTAGTTCAACAAAGGGAAACATGCTTACCTTACAGCAAAAACTGGGCTGGGAGGGGTGGTGTTAGGAGGAGTAGCAATGGAGGAGGTTATGTGAGGAGGATTAGCAGTGGAGGAGGTGGTATGAGGAGGAGGAAAGTAGGCCTGTGTGTCAAAGACCTACTTTTTGTCACCTGCCCATTTTAGAGCGAATCTGGACTTATCTTTTTTCGAACAGAGTCTTTATACAGTTTTTTTTTCGGTCTGTACCACAATAAAGAAGTTCCGAACCCTTAAAATTTTCAAGCGGTGTATCTTGTAAACAAATTTTTATTCCATAAAAAACAATGTTGGTGAAGTATTTATGCAATATTGGCTCAGTGGTAGATGTACGATCAAATTATGACCATTGGATGCATCTGGTTAAATTTTGAGTTCAAATTTTTGGTTAAATCGGGTTAAAAATTGATTTGCTGCAAATTAACAAACCATTGGTTATATACGTTGTTTTTGATAACATTGATTGGTTGTCAGCAAATATAGAACCAAGATTTATTGTAAGAACACAGTGTATATCAGACCGTCTTTAAGGAACTTCTTACTTTTTTTTTTTTTTTTTTTTTTTGAAGAAAGTCTTATTTATAGCTAAGGTTAATAATGTTTATAATTAAGAATTTAAAAGAAAAAAAAGAAAAATAACCTAAATTCGCTCCCGTAACACCTGTGTTGGCGAAACTGACCCAAGGTTGTTGTAACACGCCATGTTCTTTCGTAATGTAAATCTAGATATATGTTATTTCTGGTATCAATATGGAAGTATGCTCTTTCCTCTCCTTGTATTGTTTCCCTCTACTAATAAGGTTTAATCTGGGTGAGCAGTCCCTAGGACATGCCCAGGGAAGGCTGGCAATCCACCTTCTTTCAAAATAAATACCCAGGATCCTTCCCCTTACAGAGCAGTGCCTTGAAAAATAATTCAGATCACTCATGAATTTTTGTTATAGGTCCACGGTATCGTGACTACAGTTTCAAGAGCTGAGGATTTCAGAAAGGTTACTGAAGGTGGTTGTTCACTTCCTTGCAATACATCTCTGCCTTGTGGTCATATATTTCCAAGCATTTGTCATCTTACAGACCGACAACATAATGAAACGAAATGTACAAAGGCTTGCGAAAAGTATCTCTGTAGCCTCAATCATAAATGTAATAAAAGATGTTATGAACGATGTGGAAACTGTATGGTTGAAGTAGAAAAGACTTTGCAGTGTGGTCACACGGCTCTCATGCTCTGCCACAAGAATCCTGCCGATTTTATTTCAATGAAGAAAGCAGAAAAAATTATACCGGCATGCGGGCATACGGGTGAAGTACCCTGTTCAAGATGCCCAAATGGATATTGTATTATTCCTTGTAATTTTCGGCTTTAATGTGGCCACTCGTGCTCCAGATTGTGTCATCCTAACGTAAGTGATTAAATTTTAATATGATTTCTAAAAGCTAGTTGACTGTTAAGAGTGGAGATGGATGGAGTAATTTATTGAAAAGCAGCCATTTACACCGTTTTCAAAAAAGCTACCTTACTGTTAAGAGTGGAGATGGGGTGAGTAATTTATTGAAAAGCAGCAATGTACAACGTCTCTAAAAAAGCTACTTTACTGTTAAGACTAGAGATGGAGGGAGTAACTTATTGAAAAGCAGCCATGTACACCGTCTTTTAAAAAGCTAGGGTACTGTTAAGACTGGAGATGGAGGGAGTAATTTATTGAAAAGCAGCCATTTACACCGTTTCTAAAAAAGCTAGTTTACTGTTAAGAGTGGAGATGGAGGGAGTAACTTATTGAAAAGCAGCCATGTACACCGTTTTTTAAAAAGCTAGTTTACTGTTAAGACTGGAGATGGAGTGAGTAATTTATTGAAAAGCAGCCATTTACACCGTTTCTAAAAAAGCTAGTTTACTGTTAAGAGTGGAGATGGAGGGAGTAATTTATTAAAAATCAGCCATGTACACCGTTTTTAAAAAAGCTCCAATACTGTTAAGACTTGAGATGGAGTGATTAATCTATTGAAAAGCTGCCATGTATAACGTCTATTAAATAGCTCCCTTACTGTTACGACTTGAGAGGGTGGGAGAAAATTCTTTAAAATCAGACATGTAAAACGTTTCTAAAAAACTAGTTTACTGTTAAGAGTGGAGATGGAGGGAGTAACGTATTGAAAAGCAGCCATTTATACCGTTTCTAAAAAAAAAACTTATTTCAAACAGCATATGGGCTAGGCGGTGTGGACCAGCAATTTATTTTTTTTTCACTCAGCTTTCAACTTTTGGGCCTTGCTTTAGACTGATATCACAAAGAAGTGAAATTAAAAATTTTGAAATAACTCTGAAAAAGTAAGGTCTGCTTATCCTGCCATAGAGACAAGCTATTCTGGCCCTACCTTAACTAAGCTAGTAAGTTTTATTTTTTAGGCTAGTCTTGGCCTAGTCATATTATCGGTACTTTTTTTTTGTTATAGCGCCCCAACAAATAACTCGACCCCACTAAATATAGCGACCCCACTAAAATAAGATGAAAATATAAAACTTTAGAGACGAATTTGGGCTATATATTTGCAATATTAGGGGGGTGGGGTTAAAGTATAGCGGGTGTGCATGCAAAATGTGTCAGCTAAAATTATTCTGCATATTATGAAGTAAGAATTGTTTTCTAACTACATGCTGTCTAAATACTTAACCCCCCCCTAATGTGCAAACATATAGCCTAAATTATAAAAGTCTACTGTATTCTGTCTCACCCACCACTTGCTTTCACTGAGCCTAAGCTAATTGTCTCTTAATACAGAAAGATGAAAAACCAGTTCTTGGTTTGTTCTCGAGTTTTATCCAGCGTAATTCTTGAGTGGGGTCGGTATAACAGAAAAAGACCATTAGAGACGAAATGTTAAGGGTTTTACACACTAACAAAAAAACAATTGCCGATGGGTCCCAAAGTAACGTGGCAAAATCGAACTTCTAACTTTGACTCAAATTTATTACATTGGCCGGACCGCCCTCGATGAACTACTTAACAGGCACAAAGTAGACCTGTGACTCTTTGGCACCCTCTGCTTTCATAGCAAACTTTTTAGTAGAAAGGTAGACATGTCGTGCCTAATTTGAAGCGATATTACGCAAGGATTTTCGATTTTTCTAACTAGTGAAGGAACTTAGGCATTTGGTCATTCCCCCTACCCTCCAATCACCAACTTTACAGCCTAAATATAGGAGTGTTATTGACTTAAGCAGAATCTTTCAGAATCCGCTTATCACCGGGGCCTTATCCAGCATTTTTTTTTCAGGGGGGCAGGGTTATAAAAGGTTTTTTTTCGGAGGGTGGGAATTTTACGAAAAAAATAAAATAAAAACGCATAAAAAATTGTTTATATTCAATTTTATCACGTTTTTACGAGTCAGACAAACATTTTTTTTTGTGTGGGGGGCTTAACCCCTCCCCCCCCCTGGGAATAGCCTTTCTTATCGTATTGTATGATTGAAAGCATAATTACGGGAATAAGTCAATAAACAATTTCTTGTTATTTTAGGGGTAGAGACATGGAACCTTCCCACATCCCAAGCAGCTTTAAATCGTGTTCTAAGGTAGTGTAGTAAGGTAGTAATCGTGTTGTAGTGACCTTTTAGTCACTTAAAGATCGTACCTTCCTACATAATTCCTTGAATGGGTTTTTAATTTGAAATAAGAAAGAGGGGATTGAAAACAAGAGCAACACTTAAAAGTATTACTCTTGCGCCATATTTGAGCTTGTTTTAAGCTTAAAGTCTGCTTAAATATTATTTTCTAGAGCATCGGAAAAAAATTAAGTGCTTTCTCGGGATCTTTAAGAGATTTAAGACAATATAGATGAAAAGATTAAAATGCGAATTTTTGTTTTAAAGGACTAGAGCTAGTTACTTCATTCTAGACAGATTTTCTTTGATAAAGAAGGTTGGCTTGCAAGCTTTTTGAAATGAAATGGAATAAACCAATTAAATGAATTTCTGTTTTTCTTTTGTATTATGCTATTGACTGTTTCGTGTCAGGATAATGTTTCATCTCAGGCTAACTGGTCATGCAACTGGTAATTATTCTTATTTTTCTTATTTTTATTATAATTTGTTTATTATAATTATTTTATTAATTATATTAATATTATACTAATTACTTTATTGCACTTATTGCATTATATTAAATTAATTTTTTATTACATATTAATTTGTATATCTACTAACTCATCGCAGCACCAAGCTGCCTGAGGCCAACACAGCTACGCACGCTCCTCCTCCACCCCAATCTATTCAAAGCCTCCCTTTTTACACCCGCCCACGAAAATTAATTATATTAATATTATATAAATAGTTATAAAAATTCCATCGAATCATAATTATTCTGGCGATTATTAATTATGATTGATGAATAATATAGCCTCCGGAAGTAGCATTGTTTGCACATTTCAATAGGAAAAACTCACGCTGTGAGTCGAACGCGGATGATATCCACCCATATCATAAGTGATCGACCTCTCGGCCGTTTCCAGGCGCTTGCTGTTGGATCGTAGTCGAATATAAGTCGGGCAGGTGTTTCAGTGGGTAGGCGAAGTAAATGACCGTACCAAAGCAGCGAGTGGGACTCAAGCTGTTCGGACGGGGGTGGTAATTTAAAGGATTGAAGGATATCCATGTCCCGTACCCTGTCAAGCCACCTAACGTGTTCAATTTTGCGGAGGTGTTTTGTCTGGACAGCATCTACCTTCATCATCTGCAACTGAGTCAAAGACCAAGTCTCTGACGAGTACAACACAACGCTTGCTACCGAGGCCGAGTTGATACAAGCTTTCGTGAGACGGCTGATCTGGGTTTGTGGAATATTCTTCTCAGAAGACGGCCAAAACAGGCGTTCGCCTTTGCCACCCTTGCTGATATCTCTGCATCCATATTTCCTTTTGAGCAGACAATTGAATCAAGGTAGGTGAACTGCTTGACTATCTCAACATCTTGGCCACATACTTCTATAGTTTTGAGGGGGCTGCATGGTGTGTTGTCCACAGGCAATATTTTGGTCTTGATCCAGCTTACATATAAACCAAGATTTCTGCAGTAGATGCTAGCGTTTCCAGGGCAGTTTTGATGTCAGCGAGATTTTTGCATACCAATACAACATCGTCAGCGACGTCAACATCTGACAGAACTCTTCTTGCAAAATCGATGCCAAACGGATGCGCCAGCAGTGTTCTGTTGAGAACATGGTCCATGACACAATTGAAGAGTTCGGGAGCAGCAGCGCAGCCTTGCCGAACACCGTTTCCAATTTTAAAATGTGATGAGAGATGGCCATTTACAATGACAACGCTTTCGGCTTTATTGTATAGTTCTTTAAACAGATTGAAAATTTTCTTAGGTACACCAGCAGATTGAAGGATCAGCATCAGTGACTATCTTTCGACAGTATCGAAAGCGGATCGAAAATCAACAAAGGCAATGTATGCCTTCCTTTTTCATTCTAGTGTTCTCTATCTGCTGTCTGATTGTATGGATTTGCTCAATAGAGGACCTACCCAGCATGAACCCAACTTGCTGGGGCAATGAAGGGGATGGAGATACTTTGTTGTCCGCTTGAGGAGCAGTGTGGCAAAGAACCTACTGGGTAACGAGAGCAAAGTTATGCCACGATAGTTATTACTTTCTGCTTTACTTCCTTTCCTCTTGTAGACTTGCACAAGTAAGCCTGCCTTCCAATCTGACGGGATCATTTCAGAGGGCCACACAGTATTAAACAACACTTGTTTATTAGTAGTCTCGTAGAGTTTATCTTATTTCTTCTTTTCCTTCGTTTTTGTGTCTCCTGTTTTTCTACTTCTGTTGATCTGAGTAGTAATTTTGTTGGAAGACTGAGTGATTTAGAACATAACGCGCTTAATTTTGATGATAAGTTGTTGACGGACATTGGAAATGATGGGTTGCAAATTAGTTTTTAGTCATTTTTTGTTAGCAAATACCGCCAGTTATCAACTTTGAAAGATTTAGGCCGGTCTATATTTCAAGCATGTACATGGAATTGTCATGGATGGTCAGAGGGTTATGGATGGATCGCCATTTTTAAAGAGTTCAATTGAGATGGGATAATCATAACTCAGCTACATTTTTATTTATTTATTATAACTGATTAAAAAAATTAGTTTTTTCAGAAAAGAGGTGTTTCAGGGAAAACTAAATACCCTTAGTAAAATCTAAAACTAGGGGAAATAGTCATATTAATTCAAACATAAAACGGACATAAGTTACTATGAATTAATAAATAAAACCAACAACAGACAGAAATTTAAATGAATAAACAGATCAAACATAAAGATAATGCACATGTTTATAGGTAAATCCTATAACAAACAGAAATTAAAATGAATAATTAGATCAAACCTAAAACAAACAAAAATTATAGACAACAAAGACCGGGCTACCACCCCTTTCAACCTTCTAAAGACTAGAGCCACATTTGCGTTTTGCTGAAAACAAAACATATTTCAAACAGTTTCTTTTTTTTAATTTATCATTGAAAAATAAAAAAATCTTGAGGCTTTGAGGAACAAAAAAGTTTATATTTTAAACAACCAATCTGCTTTCATTAGGTCTCTCCTGTAAGATTATTACCGTGATTTCCTTTTTTGTTTTGTTTTACATGCCTTGACAGATAAAACCACAGTGTTCAAAATACTTCCCTTTTTCACTAAACCTAAATTCCATTCAAACCTTTAAAACCCTTGTGAAGGGGGGGGGGGGTGTTACCCCCACGCTGTTCTGAGATAAGTTTTTATTTTGGGCAATGTGCTTTACATTGATTATAACATGAAAAAAAAATAGCACAAGGCTATTCAAATTTTAAAAATAAGAAGTACGGTAAATAATAGTGCCCCCCCCAAATCTTCTAAAAAGCAAATTGTTATCGACATTTTTTGTCTTCATTGAGGCTCTCTTGTCCTGTCCACAACCCCTGTGCGTTAAAGCCAATTGGAGAAAAAGGTTTTGCGAAGTATCGGTTGTCACGCTTTCATTTTTGGCGTCATAAGTCAAAAAAGTCAAAATTAGTCTCAAATTTTCGTCTTTATCAATTCCTTTTGCTATCTTTCTGTCTTGGGTATGTACTGTGTCTTTTTTTTTTTTTTGGAGGGGGGTTAAGACTTAAGACTGAGAGTCAAGAATAGAATGTTTTTTTTTCATCGTTATTAATTTCAAATTTTCGTAGCGTGAACTTGTGCTATTTTTGCAGCGATTTAGAATTTATAGCCCCATTTCGGGTAGACCCCTCCCCCTAAATATCTTATTTTATTTTAGGTTATTATGGATCTGGGGATCTGCGGCTTCAAAAAGTGACCTGGGACAACAAGGTTTTGGCACACTTCAGGGCCCAAGGGCTGGATCTAGAGCAAATTTTTTTGGGAGGGGTGAGGAAATGTGACAAGGACGCCAATAAGAAAAATCTTGAGGGGGGCTAAATGTGGCAAAGGTTCCAATAATTGACCAAATTGACACATTTATTCTAAAAAAAGAGTGAAAAAATAGGGAAAGAGGGCGCCAGAAAAATCTTGGGGAGGGGAGGTAGGGTTTCGGCCCCCCTGGATATGTCAGTGCAGGGGTCTCACTTGCCCAAACAAAATTGTGTGTCTCCCTTAGCTGAAGCAATGATATTTGAAAGTTTCAAGCACATGAAAAAAAAAATTGTCTTTTGGATGCAATTTTGCGGAGGCATTCTATGTTGTATTATCGAAATAGATTTCCTTTGTTTTTAAAAATTAAATTTTTCAGCAATTAAGAAATTTACTCATAATGGCACATAAGAACGATGTTGGCACAATGTATTATTTATTATTTTTTTTCCTTTACACGAGGGCACTTCGTATCAAAGAACTTATCATAAAAATTTCAAAAAGGGCTCATTCAGTCGGAAACCGGGGTAGCTTGTGCCCTTTTTAATAGTCGAAATTGATTGGAAGGCGACTAACACCCCTTCCTAGCCCAACATTTCCCGAAATACATCCAAACAAAATTTTGAGATAGCCATTTTGTTCAGCGTAGTTGATTTTAGATGGAAATAATGTTTTTGAGGAGGACAGTCCCCTACAGCCCTCAGGGCAAGGGTTGTAAGTTATGCCCTGGGGGCATATAAGGTTTTATAGAAAAAGTTGTCGTAGAAACTTCAAAAAAGGCTCATTCGATTAGAATTTCAAAGGGCTAGTGCCCTTTTAAATAGTCGAAAGTGATTGGATACGGTCAGTCAGCCGGGTACCCAGAACAACTCTTAAGAAATTTCTCTCAAAAACATCTAGAAAAACATCCCCCGAATCTTTTTCTTAGTAAAACCCTTCCAAAAAAAAAATCCTGGGTTCGGCCTTGAGGGTGCCCATAAGCTTTTGTTATCAAGATATGCATAAGGAAAAGCCAATAAAAATGCTGGAGCTTAGCCTCTGTCATTACTTTCAGACGAAAAAACTCGTTTTTTTTTTTAATTTCTGATCGTTTTGCAAATAATGCCGGTAAATATGTCTCCCCCTCCATGGAAAATTCCCTCCCCTTACGGAAAAATCGTCCCTAGAAATTTCTTTCCACGTAAAATACTCCCTCCGGACAATTTCATCCTCGCTGAAAATTCCCCCCGAAAAATTTCTTGCGGATTATTCCACCTGAAATTTTTTTTTAACATACTTTCTTTTGAAAAAGAGTTTAATTTCTAATCATTTTTCAAATCATACAGGAAATGCCCCCTTCTATGGAAAATTTTCCCGGAAATCCCCTCTTCTGTGAAAAATTTTCAGGAAATTCCCCCCAGTGGTACCCTTGCGGAAAATTATCTCATGGAGAATTTATTCCGCGAATGACCCTTCCCCCTTCAGTAAAATCCTCCTGACAATTCTAAGTCCGTTGAAAATCCCCCCCCTCCAAATAATTCCCCTGGAACATCTCCGAATGTAAAATTGAGTCGGCAGAGAGAAAGTAAGAAAAATAAAATAATTTTGTATAAAAATTCAGTCAAATTCCCCAGCGTAAAGTTTCCGCTGGAAAGTTCATCCCCGAAAACTTCCCTTCCCATGAAAAATTATCTAAATAGAAACCCACCCTCCGCATAATTCCCCCCCCCCTGATAAATGTCTGTATACTTCCCAATTTCAAACAATAAACATTAACAATGGGCAAATTTCAGAACTTGCAGCCCTTTCTCAGAGACTTGGAGGGAGGGGGTATTTCACCCCCGAAGGCATATTTATTGGAACTTTCAACCAAGCTAAACGAAATGGTTATCTCAAATTTTTATCGGGTAACTTTAGGAGAAAAGGAGCATGCGGGAGAGGGGGTTAGTCCCCCTGGAATTATTTTTGTCACTTAAAAAGAACACTAGAACTTTCGAATTTCGCTCAAATATACTCTCCCGATCTTCTAGGAACATTGGGTCAATACGACCACCCCTGGGTAAAACAAACAAAAAAACAAATAAACACGCATCCGGGATCTTTCTTTTGGCAAAAAATAAACAATTCCACCTTTTTGCTGATGGGAGCTTGAAACCTCTACAATAGGGCTCCTTGATACGCTGAATTTGACGGTCAAATTTTCATTATGATTCTTGGACTTTTGGAGGGTGTTTCTCCATTTTTCAAAAATCAGACAATTTTCTCAAGCTCGTAGGTTTTGATTGGCAACACTAAAGTTAATGAATCCTATATCTTTGGAATCAGTATAAGAAGCCAATTCTTTTGATGAGCCTATTGATATGAAATACCTGTTTTTAGATCTTCGGTTACTGTTTAGCCATGTCAACGAAAAAGAACATACCTATTGTCTTTTCTAAAAAAAATTGTGTTGTATAGCACTAGCAGTCCGTAGCTTTTTGGTAACTAAATGCGCGTGTGTAGTGAAATGTATATAAATCCACAAATATAGCACTAATTGGGTCAAAGTAGGTCATAGGCTCGGCAAAATTTATCGCTTCTTCCATAAAGTAGCCGTTCAAAGTATAAAGCTCATTGCGGCTCCCAAGCGGTGAATAATAAGATATTGAAGAACAAATTAACCGGTTTTCAAATGGCTAAATTGAGTTTAAGGACTGACAATTTAGGGAAAGAAGTGAAAAAGATTCAACAATACCCATCTTCGGATAGTTGGTGGAGACGTAACATAAAGCCTTGCTTAGAAACTTGTTTAAATTGTTCTTTATTTGCCAGCTTCCAGGAGTTGGTTTTTGCATTTGCCTATTATTTGCCAACATGCTAAATAAATATGTCCGGTATTATCAAGCTGAGATCTATCTCACTGCGCCACTACGGGACGAACCTGTTTTAAGTTACACAAACTCAAGTTCTCCTAATCTGTGATTAACATTGTTAGATGGCGATAAGGTATATCTACATGTAATATTTTGTTAAAAAAATATCGACACATTAAATTTTCTTTCCAATATTATCTTTGCGTTCGACCTATGTTTGACTTATTTAGACTTATCGAAGTTTTGCTCTCGTTTAACATCAGAGCAAGCTTTTTAAAATCCATTATTTTTTATACGCATCATTATTTAAGACTGATTGAAAATTAAATTCAGTGAAATATAATAAAATGCTATGTTATAAACTTAACAAGCAATAAACCCAAGACCTTCTAATTTATTACAAACAGGTAGATGGGGAAAAAGTATGATTTGAGCTAAAGGGTGTTTCCAAAGCGCCCAAATTTGAATCTACTATAGATCAAATTTACCACGTACTTAGCAATTTAGACCACATAGATTAACCTGGAAACAAAAGCACAGTGTCGAATTTTGCAACCACAACAAATAGTATATAGGTGCATGATTTGCTTAATCTAGGTGAAAGTGTAAACATAATCTAGAGCAAATGGTGGCACATAGGGTGTCAAGTCAATACTTCAGTTGCTGGGTTCCTTTTTTTTGTAGAAACTGACAGCAAGTCTGTCGCCCAGCCTTGCGGCAGCTGGTATGAACCCCTTCCCCCCTATTGCTGAGCAGAGCATCAGTCCGTTGTGTTACTACAGAGTTCATCTAGAATATGTAAAAAAAAAATTAGAAAAAATTTTGTTAGTTTATTTATTACCACAGTGTTTATTACAAAATTACCGAAATGTACTGTTTATCTGAGTATGACGAAAACCTTTGTTTTTTTATCAGGCTGATCTTTTATCAAGTGCTTCCCGGTTGTTCAATATTATTGCAGCTGCTGTTTTTATTACTCACCCAATCAAAATGTCAACGAAAAACATACTCTTCCAGCAGTTGCAGTTAAGCGCTGATTTACGTTTTTCTAAATATCTCAATGCTGTTTGGTGACACCAATGACCGTAAGAAGGATTCTATATGCTCTTTTCTTAATGTTAGGCAAATAATTAAAATACATAGTACTAGAGGAGGAATCCCCTGGATGTGTTTCTTACGTATATGAACAGCTTTTATAACCCTCCCCTCAATCTAGCCCCCTTTGAGTCGGATTTATGTTCTTTCCCGCCTGTTATTTCCCTTCTTTTCAATAGCCTATATCTCTTACCACCCACTTGGCAATTCTGGCTTTCTTACTTTTGTAAACTGAGAAGAACAAGTGTCTGCCCTTTGTATATCCCATTTCCATTTATTAGTGCTTTCATTGACTTCATTTTAAAGCCCTTGTCTGTTCTATGAAATGAGATTACTGAGTCTGTCTCAATTCAATTCATCAAATATGGAAACTTGGTTTCATAACCCACTTAAAAAAGAAAAATGATATTCATCTAATATGGAAACTTGGTTTCATAACCCCCTTAAAAAAGAAAAATAGAAAGCCTTGATTTGAAGGGGTTTGTCTTAACTCCCTCATTGCCATTTTCTCCAAATTATATGAAGGATTTGTTGCTAGTTGGCTGAAGGAAAAAACTCTTCCTCGTACAAACCTGAAGCAATTCGGGGAAATGTATCCACTTCTATCTCCCATTACCTTGTTTATCTAACCGACTTCATTGGAATAATCCTTGAAAAGCCTAATACCTGGCTTAATTTAGTTTCCATTGATCTCCAAAAAGATCGTGACCATGTTAATCACGATGTTGTTTAGAAAAAGTCTTGCGACAGGAATTTCCCGACAGGTAGGAATACGTTGATAAACTTACGGTTGTTGAAAGCTATGAAAATTTAAATGTTTATATCCTAATTGCACGTAGTGTCTTAGAATTTGACATCAGAGTAAACCCATCTAAATCCATATTAATACCAATTTGTCACCTTAAATCTTCACCCCCTTTTTAAATTCTCTTTTTCATAACCTGAGGCCAACACCGCTACGCAAACTCCTCCTCCATCCCTATCTATTCAAAGCCTCCCTCCCTCTCAGGAAGCTCCCATTTGCCTTAAAAGTTTACTTACAATATCCTCCCACCATAACAGAGGACGACCGTCTTTTTGTTTAGCCCTAGACGGTTGGCAAAAAAGAACAATATTTGACAATCTGTAATTTTTCATTTGTAGAACTAACCGTAGCCATCTCAACTTGACCTGATTTTTGGAGGTGAGCGGGCAGAATATTACTTTGGTGAAACAATTCTCGCTATTTCTGCGTTCAATTTTCAAAGTTTCTGCCTGGTGAGTGTAGTGTATAGTATTTCCAATTAGTTGGTCGACATCTATCAGGTTTCTGCATATTCAAATGATTTTGATGCTTTTGTTTCATTTAAATGAATTTTCTAGACTAACAAATAAAATGAAAAATAGTGTTGAATGACATCATCAAAAGCGAGTATTTTCTAACTAAATAACACACGTCATAAATGACGTCACCCCTGCTTTATAAACAGCTTTTTCCAAGTTTTCTCTTATTAGTTAATCAATATCGAGTTACTGAAGAGCAAACAATCTATCATGTCAAATGCAGTTCTTAACAAAGGCTCTAGAAGGCGTATATATTTCAGGTTTAGTATTCTTAATGCTGATCAGAAGTATGCGTTCAAAAATATAGATAAGGAAATTGTCTTTATAGCAAAAATGTTATCCATGTTTTATAGATCCCCAGAGCTGAAGGAAAAATTTAGACTACGGAAGGAAATAATGGATTCGATGCGACAAACGAACTCACTTGCGGAAAAACTCAAAAGATACCAAAGCCAGGTTAATCCAAGACTAGGAAGACGAGATTTAAATGGCATCTTATCCTGCTTTTATTTTCAAATAGCCAAATTGATTTCAACGATTGAGATCTTGGAAAAAGAAGTGAAAAAGATGCAACAATACCTATCTTCAGATGGTTGGTGGAGGCTTCACACAAACCCTTGCTTAGAAACTTGTTTAAATTGGAAAGTTTTTGGCTTTTGTCCTGGTGACAATAGTTGTCCTTTTGCCAAAAGCGCTTTTCTATACAGAAGCGATTCAAGAGCTTTTTGAACTGCTTTCTACGTATAAGGGCCTACTCTCCACCCGGTAGAAGTCAGACGCAAATGATCAGCAATAAAACCATTGGTTACTCAAAGAGTAGGTTACTCCAAGAGTAGGAAAACGAGATTTAAATGGCATCTTATCCTGCTTTTATTTTCAAATAGCCAAATCGAGTTCAACGATTGACAACTTGGGAAAAGAAGCGAAAAAGATGCAACAATACACATCTTCAGATAGTTGGTGGAGGCGTAACATAAAGCCTTGCTTAGAAACTTGTTTAAATTGTTCTTTATTTGCCAGCTTCCAGGAGTTAGTTTTTGGATTTGCGTATTGTTTGTCAACAGGGTATCCATGTTTAATGAATTCTGAGAATTGATGGGAAAATTTGGACTAGAGAAGAAAGTAATAAATGTTATACAACAGACGAATTCGCTTTCGGAAAAGTTGAAAAGACACCACAGCCACACAAGAAAAGGTGATTTAGATGGAATCTTATACAGCTTTTAATTTCAAATTGCCAAATTGAGTTCAAAGACTGACAATTTAGGATAAGAAGTGAAAAAGATGCAACAATACACATCTTCACATAGTTGGTCGAGGCGTGATATAAAGTCTTGCTTAAAAATTTGTTTAAATTGTTCTTTGTTTGCCAGCATCCAGGAGTTGGTTTTTGGATTTACGTATTGTTTGTCAACAGGGTATCCATGTTTAATGAATTCTGAGAATTGATGGGAAAATTTGGACTAGGGAAGAAAGTAATAAATGTTATACAACAGACGAATTCGCTTTCGGAAAAGTTGAAAAGACACCACAGCCACACAAGAAAAGGTGATTTAGATGGAATCTTATACAGCTTTTAACTTCAAATGGCCAAATTGAGTTCAAAGACTGACAATTTAGGATAAGAAGTGAAAAAGATGCAACAATACCATCTTCAGATAGTTGGTCGAGGCGTGATATAAAGCCTTGCTTAGAAACTTGTTTAAATTGTTCTTTATTTGCCAGCATCTAGGAGTTGGTTTTTGGATTTGCGTATTATTTGCCAACGTGCTATCCATGTTTAAAAATGTGTCCGGTATTATCAAGATGAGATCTAACTCACTGCGCCACTACAGGACGAACATTACTTTAGTTACACAAACTCAAGTTCTCCTAATCTGTGATTAAGATTGTAAGATGGCGGTAAGGTATATCGACCTGTAATATTTTGTTAAAAAAATATCGACACATTAACTTGTGTTTCCAATGTTATCTTTGCGCTCGACTTATGTTTGACTTTTTTACGCTTATCAACGTTTTGTTCTCGTTTAACATCAGAGCAAACTTTTCAAAATGTTCCGTTATTTTTTATACGCATCATTATTTAAGACTGATTTAAAATTAAGTTTAGTGAAATATAATAAAAAGCTATGTTACAAACGTAACAAGCGACATAAACCCAAGACCTTTCAATCTCTTACAAACAGGTAGATGTGGAAAGAGTATGATTTGAGCTGAAGGGCGTCTCCAAAGCGTCCAAATTTGAATCTACTATAGATCAAATTTACCTTTTTATTTACCAATTTAGACATCATAGATTAACCTGGAAATAAAAGCACAGTGTCAAAAGATCAAAACATGCAAAGCAATGTTGCCAATAAATAAAAATAAATATAACTGGCTTTTCAAATCTAGTGTTCTTTTTAAAAGGCCCTTTAGTATCTACGTGCATGATTTGTTTAATCTAGGTGAAAGTGTAAACATAATCTAGAGCCAATGGTGGCACATAGGGTGTCAAGCCAATACTTCAGTTGCTGGGTTCTTTTTTTTGTAGAAACTGACAGCAAGTCTGTCGCCCAGCCTTGCGGCAGCTGGGATGAACTCCTTCCCCCCTATTGCCAAGTAAAGCTTCAGTCCGTTGTGCTACTACATAGTTCATCTAGAATATGTTAAAAAAATCAGAAAATATTTCGTTAGTTTATTTATTACCACAATGTTATCATACTTAAAGTAACCTTTGTCTCAGAATTACCGAAATGCACTGTTTATCTGAGTATGACAAAATCATTTGGTTTTATATCAGGCCGCAAGTGCTCCCCGGTTGTTCAATGTTATTGCAGCTGCCGTTTTTGATTACTAACCCAATCAGAATGTCAACGAAAAAAAAAACCATCCAGCAGTTGCAGTCGAGCGCTGATTTAAGTTTTTATAAATATTTAAATTTATTTTATGACACCAATGACCCTAAGAAGGATTCTATTTGCTCTTTTATTAATGTTAGGTAAATATTTAAAATACCTATTACTAGGGGAGGCACTCCCCCTGGATGTGATTCTTAATAAATGCTGAAAAATGCTTTTGGAGACTCAAAACTTTGTAAAAGCTGCAATAAGGGCAAAACTAAAGCTAGTGGGATAATTAGACACGTCATTGCCCTTGTAGAAAGAGATATGCTTTCTTGTGAACTGAAGAAAGTTCATATCTCTTCAATAATTGACGAATCTACCAATAAATCTTGGCAGAAGGTCTTGGTCCTTACAGCAAAGTACAAGGACTCCAAAGATAAAGTGCGAGAAGATTTTCTGGGGCTTTTGCAAGTAAGCAAGGCCAGTTCTGAAGGGCAAAAACGTCTAATAGTTGGACATTTGGAAAGCCTAGGAATTCCTTTGCAAAATTTGATGGCGATTGCCATTTACAATGCAAGGGTTAAAACTGGACATCAAAAAGATCTTGGTGTACTGTTAAAAGAATATGCGCCAGATTTGCTTGTGATAGGCTGCACTAGCCATTTCCTTGCTCTTTCCTCTAGATATGCAGCTAAGAAGCTGCAAGATGGAATTGACATTTTTATTTGTGACTTAGTTGCATATGTGGCGAATAGCCTAACAAGACAGGATGGACTAAAAATCTACCAAAATTTCTGTCATGTGAAAAACCATAAGCTTTTGAAGACTTCAAGCGCGCCATGGCTCACCCTTGAAGCTTCCGTCGAACGGATCTTTGTGCAGTGGAACCTGCTCCTTTTATTCTTTGCCATCCATGGAGAAGGTGACTCCACTGGAGATAGAGGAGCGAAAGGAAAGGCTAATAAAATTCTTTCTTTTATCCGTGATTCATCTGTGAAAGTTATTTTGTATTTTCTTTCATTTTTCTTACAAAGATAAATATACTAAACAAAGAGTTTCAAGCTGAGGGAGCACGGATTCAAAGGCTTTTGGAAACATCGTGACAGACGTATCTGTTGCTCCTCAAGTGCTATGTAAAAAAGAAAGATATACGGCGGGTACAAGATCCATTTAAAGTTTGGTTGAGCCCAGTTCATTTTCTTACACTTGATTCTATAAAGTTGGGACCAAATACGTTTTTCTAGATATTTCAATTTTTTTTCTGACACCAATGACCCTAAGAAGGATTCTATTTGCTCTTTTATTAATGTTAGGTAAATATTTAAAATACCTATTACTAGGGGAGGCACTCCCCCTGGATGTGATTCTTAATAAATGCTGAAAAATACTTTTGGAAACTCAGAACTTTGTAAAAGCTGCAATAAGGGCAAAACTAAAACTAGTGGGATAATTAGACACGTTATTGCCCTTGTAGAAAGTGATGTGCTTTCTTGTGAACTGAAGAAAGCTCATATCTCTTCAATAGTTGACGAATCTACCGATAAATCTTGGCAGAAGGTCTTGGTCCTTACAGCAAAGTACAAGGTTTCCAAAGATACAGTGCGAGAAGACTTTCTGGGGCTTTTGCAAGTAAGCAAGGCCAGTTCAGAAGGGCAAAAACGTCTAATAGCTGGACATTTGGAAAGCCTAGGAATTCCTTTGCAAAATTTGATGGCGATTGCCATTGACAATGCAAGTGTTAAAACTGGACATCAAAAAGATCTTGGTGTACTGTTAAAAGAATATGCGCCAGATTTGCTTGTGATAGTCTCTGCTCTGCATATGCAGCTAAGAAGCTGCAAGATGGAATTGACATTTTTATTTGTGACTTAGTTGCATATGTGGCGAATAGCCTAACAAGACAGGATGGACTAAAAATCTACCAAAATTTCTGTCATGTGAAAAACCATAAGCTTTTGTAGACGTCAAGTACACCATGGCTCACGCTTGAAGCTTGCGTCGGATGGATCTTTGTGTAGTGGAACCCACTCCTTTTAGTCTTTGCCAACCATGGAGAAGGTGACTCCGCTGGAGATAGAGGAGCGAAAGAAAAGGCTAATATAATTCTTTCTTTTATCTGTGATACATCTGTGAAAGTTATTTTGTATTTTCTTTCATTTTTCTTACAAAGATAAATATACTAAACAAAGAGTTTCAAGCTGAGGGAGCACGGATTCATTGGCTTTTGGAAACATCTTGACAGACGTATCTGTTGCTCCTCAAGTGCTATGTAAAAAAGAAAGAAGTAGGGCGGGTACAAGATCCATTTAAAGTTCGGTTGAGCCCAGTTCATTTTCTTACACTTGATTGTATAAAGTTGGGACCAAATACACTGCATCCAGATGAGCTGTCAGAATTTTTTTTAAGTTGTGCTCACAAATGAGCAAACTGATTGACTACAATGACCTAGCGTTGAAAAATCTCAAATGCTTAAGTCGAAATATAGCCTTATCTGGAGATGTGGTCACTCTTGTGCCTCTTCTTCAAAGGTTTCCGACCTTGCTGGGTGACTCTGAGGCACAACGTGGAACGGAGCTTGGATAAAATAGCGACAAAACTTTGACTAAACATTGGATGCAGTCAACTATAGTTCAGTCAAAGATCTAAGCAATCAAAATAAACATCTGCAAATTTCAAGCAGAACATTGCCTTTTAAGCTAAAAAAGAATGATACTCATTATCTAACTTATTATTTAGAGGCTGATTTCCTAACTTTATTTTAAATACAATTGAAAAATTTAAAGATAATATGTTTATCCATCGAAGAAATAGTGGTATATGTGATGGAAACTTTATCCTACTGATGATGTATTAATAGAAGTTATTAACTTTTATTTAGTCCAATCTTGACAGAATGGATGTGACTTGCTTGTTCCTTGGACTTCTACGTTAACAGTGAGACTATATACAAGTTTTAACGTTACAATGACTTCTACGCACTTCAACGTTAACCTTAATATTAAAACAATAAGATTAACATGACATTACAAATAATAATTTCACTCAAATATTGAAATAGGTCCATTTAACCTAAACAATAAAAATATCTTCCAAAATATTTCCGACTAGCAAATAAAAACATTTCTTGAGACAGATCAGCTGCAGCGCTTCAAAAGGTTTTATGGGGCATTTTGTATAAAAGATGGTAAAACACCATCCGCTTGAGTTACATGTAAAATTAATCCTGGCACGGGGCTACAACTTCAAATAAACCAAGAGTATCAAGATTTTGAGGTGTTTACGGACCCATATATCCTGCACCTACCCGTCCAGAGGGTCCCACCCAATTTTTTAGCAACAGTAAAAATTCCTTTTATAATCATCATATGACGACAAGTTTGTCGTCCTGCCTTCTCTTAACAGAATTTTCCGACTTAAAATCCCCCGAACTCCCCGGGGGGAGGGCTGAAAGTTATGAACTTTACCCAATGTTAACATATAGTATTGGTTATTGGGAAGTATACAGACGTTTTCAGGGGGATTTTGTCTAGTAAGTGGGTGGGGGTCGGGGCTATATGGGAGGATCTTTTCATAAAGGAAGTTTTCATGGGGGAAGGGACATTGCTACTAAGGGGGCGCCGGATTTCCCAGCATTATTAAAGAAAAAGATCAGAAATTAGATTTTTTTAAAACAAGTTTTTCAACTGAAAGTAAGGAGCAACATCAAAACTTAAAACGAACAGAAAATATTAAGTATATAATTGGGTTCATCCCCTAGTCAATACCTCGCTCTTTAAGCCAAATTTTTTTAATACTTTCATTAGAGCTATTTATTCTAATTAACGGCCTTTTTGATTAAGGGTCATTTTTAAGCAATTGGAACAAAATCCGAACATTACCTTAAAGAGCAAGGTATTGAATAGGGGGCGAACCCCCTAATGTATGTATTAAAGTCTATGAATAAGTTCGTTACGTAAGTTATTTCGTAAGTTACGTATATTCATTACTAATAAAAATGTTCGTAAATAAAATTAAACAAGTTTCAAGAAAGCTATTTAACCAAATAAAAGTAAAATTAATATGCAAATTTTGTTTTAATTATTCATGTACGGTGAGCCAAAATCAAAACCTGCATTAATTCAAAAACGTTGGTGTTAAAACTTAAAACGAACAAAAATTATTCCGTATATGAAAGGGGCTGTCCCCTCGTCGAAGCTTCGCTCTTTACGCTAAAGCAAAATCTATCATAAGGTAAGATAGTCGACATTGGGAAATTGAAGACCGAAGGACGAATTTGATCTACAGATAGGGTAAGAATCTCAGTTGACCTATAGTAAGGCTAGTATATTAATTTGACAGGGCCTGGTTATAGGATACTTCCATGGACATTTAGTCAATTTACATTGAAAGATAAGCTTTGATTCTCTGTTGTCTTCGAATATAGTAACCATCGCTTTGACAATTGTGTCTCATCCTCTTTTCTCCTAATTGGGCTGGATAATAACCCTAGGCTATGTGCAAATATTTTCGGATTTTTTTGGTGTTTATGGTAAAATTCTATATTAAGGGCTTTTTGCTATTTTGGAAAGCAGTTGAGTTAGGTGAAATGAAGTAAGAATTGTTTTTTAACATGTTTCCTTCTCAATAGCCCCAATGCTAGGCTTATACCTTGTTTAACAAAGGAGACATGACACATCACGAGGTGATAAACAACGAAGAGATATATTATTTAGGACTGTATCTGGGGCCATCAGGGGGTGGGGAGTAAATGTGAGAAAAGAAACTATGATAGTTTGAAAGAGCATAAAATAAGGAATATATCAACACTATTTTTATTTGCTTAGCATGTTGCCTTCAAAAATGGGCAACCACTAGCCTATATAGGTCTTTTGGTACTTCTCTAGAATCCAGTATTCACGCGAAGAACCGCATCTACAATCAACTGAAAAACAGGTTTCCGCTGCACGGTAAGGTATTTACTGCATAGTGAGATATTGCTCACTCCATGAAATATCTTTAAACTTTAGTTTTTTGGGGTTGAAGGGGCCAAAAAAGGTACCTAGGTTAGGTTAGGAAACGTATTTAATATATGGTATGCTTTACCCCCCCCTAATATGCAAATAGATAGCCCAACTTTGTTCATAAACTTATATTTTTCATCCTATTTTGTTTTATTTCATTAGCATTAACGAAACTTAAATTATCGCGTAACTACTGGATTCTTCACAAGTAACGGTCTTTTTACCAAAGTAAGAATTTAATTGTTTGGTACCCATGTACTAAACGGACTCTTTTATATACTGCTAGTTTGGTTAATGCTAATTAAATAAAATAGGATTAAAATATAATATTTTAGAAACAAATTTGGGCTATAAATTTGCACTTTAGGGGGGGGGTGGAGGGCAAAGCAGACATATATTAAAAACTTAACCTAAAGTAACATAGGTACCTGTCCCCCCTCTAACCCCCAAAAAACAACAGTTTAAATATATTTCCTGGAGTGAGAAATCCTTTGTTTGTACCCCACAAGGCAGCGTAAACCTGTTTTTCGTCACGCGTCTCGGTCTGTTTAATAGAAAGGAGAAAAAACTTGTACAAAAATTATCTGAG
The DNA here is from genome assembly GCF_049724085.1 of Artemia sp. Qi Xiang Cuo. Lineage (NCBI taxonomy): Eukaryota > Metazoa > Arthropoda > Branchiopoda > Anostraca > Artemiidae > Artemia > Artemia sp. Qi Xiang Cuo. The sequence continues at coordinate 44,354,621 of NC_142813.1, read as the reverse complement.
TGATAGATCATATAAAAACAAAAGAAATATAAAGAAAGTAGAGAAAGCATTAAAATATGAACAAAGGAGGTATGAAGTCGAGGTTATGGATAAAATTACTGAAGATCTCAAAGATGCAGCTAGACGAGATAATAGTAAAATTTTGTACTGGCACTTTAACAAATTGAGAGGGAGCAGTCAATCCGGACTTGTCCCAGTTAAAGATAGGAATGGGGTTGCAATTAGCGACAAGGAAAAAACTAAAGAGAAATGGGCCTAACATTTTGAGAACTTTCTTAACCGAGATAGAGTTGCAGGAAAAAATATAAAGGAATATGAAAAAGTTTGTGATACCTTGGATGTGAAGGAAGATTTGTTTTGTGAGGAGGAATTAGGAAGAGTACTAAAAGGATTAAAAAATAATAAGGCTCCAGGTACTGATAGTGTGGTAAATGAGTTTCTTAAATATGGTGGCTCTGAGGTTAGATATAAGTTACTGAAGATTGTGAATATGATTTTTGAAAAAGGGGAAGTATCTAACGATTTTTGGAAAACCTTAATTAAGCCACTTTATAGGAAAGGTGATAAAAGCGAGTGTGGTAATTATCGAGGCATTAGTCTGGTCTCTGTAGGTAGCATATTACTTAGTGATATGATACTTTTTAGACTGAGAGATGCCGTAGACAAAGTTTTAAGAGAAAAACAGTGCAGTTTTAGAAAAGGTAGAGGATGTGTCGACCAAAATTTCACTCTTAGGCTAATAATTGCGAAATGCCTGAGTTTTCAAGCAACTTTCGTTGTCAGTTTTAAATATTATGAAGGAAGCGTTTGATTCTGTTGATAGAAGAGTTTTAGTAAAGGTTTTATCCTTGTATGGTGTACCAGGCAAAAACATCAAAGTGATTAGTGCTGTTTACGAGAATAACACTGCTGCGGTTAAGGCAGGAAAAGAGGCTAGCAGCTGGTTTTGTATTAAATCAGGAGTTAAGCAGGGTTGTGTTCTATCCCCGTTTATATGTATTATTTTGATGGACTTTGTTTTAAGGAGCACAGGAAAGGCAATGGGAGACCACGGAATCAAATGGGGAGGAAAAACTCTCCTGGACTTAGATTATGCTGATGATTTAAGCATCCTAGATGAAAGTGTGAGCAAAATGAATGAAGTTTTAGAGGTTTTGCGAGTTCAGGGTGCTGGAATTGGTTTGAAAATTAATGTTAAGAATACTAAGTCACTAAGGCTAGGAATAAGTGAAAATGAAAAGGTGATGTTGGGGAGTAAAAAGATTGAACCGGTGAGCAGCTTCACTTACTTTGGTAGTATCATTAGTAAAGACTGTGGGTCCAGTGAAGATATTAAAAGTAGAATATCCAAGGCTTATGGTGTTTTTTTTCACAGTTAAAAAAAGTTTGGAAGGACAGGAAGATAAGTCTGCAAACCAAGATTAGAATATTAGAAGCTACAGTGATGACAGTGGTCAAATACGGCTCTGAAACGCTCCGAAAAGCGGATAAAGATTTGCTAGATTTTTTCCAAAGAAATTGCTTAAGGATTGTTCTGGGTACCCGGCTGACTGACCGTATTTGAAACAATAGGCTATAAGAAAAATGTGGTTCAATACCGCTCTCTAGGGCTATAATGAAAGAAAGGTTGAGGTGGTTAGGGCACGTTGTGCGGATGAAGAATGACAGATTGCCGAAGATCGTTCTTTTCGGCCAACCATCTAGGGCTAAACGGAAAGCAGGTCGTCCCCGTCAGAAGTGGGAGGACGTCATAAAGAAAGATTTAAAGGAAATGGGAACTTCGTGGGTGGGTGTAAAAAGGGAGGCTTTAAATGGATTGGGGTGGAGGAAGAGCGTGCTTAGCTGTGTTGGCCTCAGGGGGCCTGGTGCTGCGATGAGTTGTTAGTAGTAGTAGTAGTAGTAGTAGTAGTAGTAGTAGTTTAGTACAGGACTATCAATTGTTTTAGTGTTTTTCTTTTATTTTTTAGAGAGATACAGGGTTTATTAAAACAAAATCTTTACGCTTACGCGTGCTTAGAGTAACCCCCTTATACACACAAAATAAAAGATTTCCTTTTATAATTTTTATTTGTTTTTTTTCCAGGTCTATATCTGGGGCCATCAAGGAGGAGGGGGTGTACTGTCAAAAACGCAACTGTGATATTTGAAGAGCGTAAAATAAGGAATTACATGGTACTATTTTAGGCTATCTTATTAAGATAGATAAGATTTATTTGTAAATCACACAATGAATACATTCTTCAAATCCCCCAAAGGCTCCTAGGCCTGTAAAAGAGGTGGAATACACACATTTCAAGTAAGCACTAAATCAATAGAAGAAAAATTTTAAACTCATCAAATGTAATTTAATAAATTAAACAGACTCCAATCAATGCTACACGAAAAGGAGACAAAAAAAAACAAAAACTAACGGCAGAAAAGCTGTAATGGCAGATATCCCTTTAATAACATTTACTATATATAATTTAGGGGCATCATAATTGCAAAACAAACCAAAGAAAATAAAAAAAGCGATTTTAAGAGACCCCCCCCCCAAAAAAAAAAAGATGTAGGACAATTCAATAAAATAAACCAAAATTCCAAAATATATATTTGAAACCCAGCCACAAAAAAAAAAATTAAACGCACTCAGTACCCCTCACAACAAATGTTTCTAAACCAGGCTAGGGTCAACCCCCCCTCCTTAATAATAATAACAGATTAAAAAATAAAATAATTAAACATGAAAAATCAAGACATTAAAACATTTCTTAAAATTCTTTTGAAACTACCAAACGAGTGACATTCTTGGGCTGACTCAGGTAGGAGTAGAAGGCTATCTTATAGTCGTGACATGACCACGTGGTTTATGGTTTTCTCAGTGAGAATGAAAAAAACAGGAATTTTTCTCACTTGAAAAACCAGGAATTTTGTCACATTGATGGATGTTTTCTTGGATGGTTATGTGTGTTGGTCAATTTATTTGATGTTTTTCATGATTGTCAACAGCAATTCATGTCTGTTTTTATGGTTTTTGTCAGTGAGAATTTGAATAACAGGAACTTTCTCACATTTATGTCTGTTTTTATGGTTTTTGTCAGTGAGAATGAAAAAACAGGAATTTTGTCACATTTATGGATGTCAACAGCAATTTATGTCTGTTTTATGATTCACTGTCAGTGAGAATGTACATGCTCGACGCGAATGTTATGAGATTGTTTGGCTAACCTAACATGTGAACTTTATTTACATAATCGGCGGGGAAATTATTGATTCCCGATGGGTGAATTAATATACATTATTGTTTATTTTATCTTGAGGATAACCTGACCTGATAACTTTATTAACATACGGGTAGTTGACTTTATTGAGTCAAGTAGGTTAACTTAAGGAACATTAAGGATTCTTTAATCTCATTTCTTTGGTATCAACTTTATTTATGTCAGAGAGAAAAATTAATATTCTATTTTTAAATATGGCTTCATTGATCTTTAGTGTCAGGAATTATAAATGACATCACTTGTTATCTTGGACTTATTCGGGAGTCTAAAGAGATAGAAATTCTATTTTGAAATACGGCTTCAATGAGCTTTAAGTCGGAGAGATAAATTGATATTCTAACAAAACCTTAATAGTTTAGCTAGGAAAATTTATGAGATGAAGAGATTAACGTAGGAAAGGGTTTCCTAGAAATTTGAAATGTGAAAGTACAGAGATGCCAAAAAACAAAAGGAACACACAGAAATTACTTTTAGGAGATTATTTGGGCGAAACGGTTTTAGACAGCTTATGGAATTATTTCGGCGAAACAGTTAGAGACATTTTAAAAGGTGATTTAAAGGATGATTTTAGAAGAGAATTTGAGGGTAAAACTCTGTGGTCGTTATAATACACAAGTTCCATTTGAACAGTGTTGTGAGGTCCTCTACCACGACCCAAAGGGTTCCTATCCCCCTACCCCGATCCAAAAGGTTCCAATCCCTCTACCCCAACCCCAAAGGAAGCCACGGTCCCCAAAGGTCCCCCAAGCTCCCAAAGGGTCCCGATCCCCCTACCCCAACCCCAAAGGGTTCTAATCCCCCCACCACAACCCCGAAGGAAGCCACCGGTCCTCAAAGGTCCACTGGGCTCCCAAAGGGCCACCCGGCCCTCAAGGGTCCCCCAGACCCACCGGGCCCCAAAGAGCCCCTCCACCCCCACCCCCCTTTGGTCCCCAAAGGGCCCCCCTCCCTCTCCCTTCATCTCCCTCCCCCTCCTTCACATCCCCTCCCCATCCCCCTCCCCCTCCTACTCATCCACTCCCCCTCCTCCCCCTCCCCTCCTCCCCTCCCCTTCCCCATTTTTTAGTATTTGTTTGTGCATTGAGACACAGAACGACCCTTCTCCCCGGCCCCTCCCCCCCAAAAAAGGCCCCCCGACACTCCAAAGGCCTGATTTTTCAAATTTCATTTTGAATTTCTTTCATTGAAATGCACGAGTTGTAATATTTCAGTAGTGTTTGGTTATGGTTTACCTTGTCACAGTTGCATTCTATTGAATTTTCAAAATTAATTCTGAATTTCTTTCGTTGAAATGTAAGAGTTGAAATATTTCAGTAGTGTTTGGTTATGGACTACCGTGTCACTGTTACATTCTATTAATTTTTCAAAGTTCATTTGAATTTCTTTCGTTGAAATGCAAGAGTTGGACTATTTCCCTAGTGTTAGGTTGTGGTTTTCATTGTCAAAGTTACATTTTATTGATTTTCAAAGCTCATTTTGAATTTCTTTCATTGAAATGCAAGAGTTGGAATATTTCAGTAGTGTTTGCTTATGGTTTACCTTGTCACAGTTACATTTTCTTGATTTTACTAAGTTGAATTTGAATTTCTTTCGTTGAAATGCAAGAGTTGGAATATTTCAGTAGTGTTTGTTTGTGGTTTACCTTGACACAGTGACATTTTAATGATTTTTCAAATTTCACTTTTAATTTCTTTCGTTGTAATGCAAGAGTTGGAATATTTCAGTAGCGTTTTGATGTTGTTTAAAATGTCAAAGTTACATTTTCTTTATTTTTCAAAGTTTATTCTGAATTTATTTCGTTGAAATGGAAGAGTTGGAATATTTCAGTAGTGTTTGGTTATGGTTTACCATTTCACAGTTACATTTTCTAGATTTTTAAACTTCATTTTTAAATTCTATATTTTATAATAAACATATTTAAAATTTAATTAGAGTTTTTTTTTCTTTTAAAAAGTAAAAGTTAAATTTTATTGATTTTTCAAACTTCATTTTGAATTTCTTTCGTTGAAATGCAAGAGTTGGAATATTTCAGTAGTGTTTGGTTGTGGTTTACCTTGTCACAGTTACATTTTCATGATTTTTCAAAGTTCATTTTGAATTTTTTTCGTTGAAATGCAAGAGTTGGAATATTTCAGTAGTGTTTGGTTGTGGTTTACCTTGTCACAGTTACATTTTCTTGATTTTTCAAAATTCATTTTGAATTTCTATCGTTGAGATGCAAGAGTTGGAATATTTCAGTAGTGTTTGGTTGTGGTTTACCATGTCACAGTTACATATTCTTGATTTTTCAAAGTTTATATTGAATTTCTTTCGTTGAAATGCAAGAGTTGGAATATTTCAGTAGTGTTTGGTTGTGGTTTACCTTGTCACAGTTACATTTTCATGATTTTTCAAAGTTTATTTTGAATTTCTTTCTCTGAAATGCAAGAGTTGGAATATTTTAGTAGTGTTTGGTTGTGGTTTAACTTGTCACAGTTACATTTTCTTGATTTTTCAAAGTTCATTTTGGATTTCTTTCATTGAAATGCAAGAGTTGGTATATTTCAGTAGTCTATGTTTGTGGTTTACCTTGTCACAGTTACATTTTCTTGATTTTTCAAAGTTCATTATGAATTTCTTTCGTTGAAATGCAAGAGTTGGAATATTTCAGTAGTGTATGGTTATGGTATACATTGTCAAAGTTACATTTTCTTAATTTTTCAATGTTCATTTTGAATTTGTTTCATTGAAATGCAAGAGTTGGAAGATTTCAGTAGCGGTTGGGTGTGGTTTACCTTGTCACAGTTACATTTTCATGATTTTTCAAAGTTCATTTTGAATTTCTTTCGTTGAAATGCAAGAGTTGGAATATTTCAGTAGTGTTTGGTTGTGGTTTACCTTGTCACAGTTACATTTTCTTAAACCATGTCACAGTTACATTTTCTTGATTTTTCAAAGTTCATTTTGAATTTATTTCTTTGAAATTCAAGAGTTGGAATATTTAAGTAGTGTTTGGTTGTGGTTTACCTTGTCACAGTTACTTTTTCTTAAACCTTGTCACAGTTACATTTTCTTGATTTTTCAAAGTTCATTTTGAATTTCTTTCGTTGAAATGCAAGAGTTGGAATATTACAGTAGTGTTTGGTTGTTGTTTACCTTGTCACAGTTACACTTTCCTAATTTTTCAAAGTTTATTTTGAATTTCTTTCATTGAAATGCAAGAGTTGGAATATTTCAGTAGTGTTTGGTTGTGGTTTACCTTGTCACAGATAAATTTTCTCGATTTTTCTAAGTTCATTTTGAATTTCTTTCATTGAAATGCAAGAGTTTGAATATTTCAGTAGTTTTTTGTTGTTGTTTTACTTGTGAAAGTTTCATTTTCATGTTTTTTCAAATTTCATTTGAATTTCTTTCGTGAGATGCAAGATTCGGAATATTTCAGTAGTGTTTGGTTATGGTATACCTTGTCAAAGTTACATTTTCTTGATTTTTCAATGTTCATTTTGAATTTCTTACTTTAAAATGGAAGAGTTGGAATATTTCAGTATTGTTTGGGTGTTGTTTTACCTTATCAGATTTAAATTCTGTTGATTTTTAAAAGTACATTTTTAATTTCTTTCGTTGAGATGCAAGAGATGGAATATTTCAGTAGTGTTTGGTTGTGGTTTACCTTGTCAGAGTTACATTTTATAGATTTTTCAAATTTCAGTTTGAATTTCATTCGTTGAAATGCAAGAGTTGGAATATTTAAGTAGTGTTTGGTTGTGGTATGCCTTGCCACAGTTACATTTTCAAGATTTTTCAAAGTTCAGATTGAATTTCTTTCGTTGAAATGCAATAGTTGGAATATTTCAAAAGTGTTTGGTTGTGTTTTACATTGTCACAGTTACATAGTATTAATTTTTAAAAGTTAATTTATAATTTATATCCTTGAAATGCAAGAGTAGGAATATTTCAGTAGTGTTTGGTTTTGGTTTACCTTGTCACAGATACATTTTCGTGATTTTTCAAAGTTCATTTTTAATTTATTTCATTGAAATTCAAGAGTTGGAATATTTCAGTAGTGTTTGTTTATTGTTTTCATGTTCTCTTTTTCAAGTAAAGTATATTTACTATGTCAATTCTTTTTTCTATCTTCTATATTCAATTGTTTTTTTTTTAATTTATTTTCTTGTAGTTTTTTAAAATTTCACATTTAAATTTTCAATATTTTTAAAATTTCATTTTGAATTTCTTTCATTGAAATGCAAGAGTTGGAATATTTCACTAGTGTTTGGTTGTGGTTTACCTTGTCACAGTTACATTTTCTTGTTTTTTCATAGTTAATTATGATTTGTAGTCGTTGAATTTTATGTATTGGACTATGTAAGTAGTTTTTGCTCATGTTTTAGCTTGTCACAGTTACATTTTCTTGAATTTTCAATGGTCATTTGAATTTCTTTTATTGAAATTTAATAGTTGGTATATTTCAGCAGCGTCTGGTTGTGGTTTACCTTCTCACAGTTACATTTTCTAGATTTTTCAAAGTTTATTTTTTATTTATTTCTTTGAAATTAAAGAGTTGGATTATTTCAGAAGTGTTTTGTTGTTGTTTACCTTTTAACACTTAAATATTATTGTTTATTATAAGTTAATTTTGTATTTCTTTCTTTGAAATGCAAGAGTTGGAATATTTCAGTAGTGTTTGGTCGTGGTTTACCTTGTCACAGTTACATTTTCGTGATTTTTCAAAGTTTATTTTGAATTTTTTTCTTTGAAAAGCAAGAGTTGTAATATTTCAGTAGTGTTTGGTTTTGGTTTACAGTGTAAAATTAAATTTTACATTAATTTTAAAAGTACATTTGGATTTATTTCTTTGAAATGCAGGAGTTGGAATATTTCAGCAGTGTTTTGTCGTGATTTACATTTTCACAGGTAAATTTTCTTGATTGTTCAATGTGCTTTTGATTTCATTCGTTGAAATGCAAGAGTTGGTCTTTTTCAGTAGTGTTTGGTTGTGGTTGACCTTGTCATAGTTACATTTTCTTGATTTTTCAAAGTTCATTCTGAATTTCTTTCATTGAAAAGCAAGAGTTGGAATATTTCAGTAGTGTTTGGTTGTGGTTTACCTTGTCGCAATTACATTTTCTTGATTTTTAAAAGTTCATTTTGAATTTCTTTCGTTGAAATGCAAGAGTTGGAATATTTCAATAGTGTATGGTTATGATATACCTTGTCACAGTTACATTTTCATGATTTTTCAATGTTCATTTTGAATTTCTTTCGTTGAAATGCAAGAGTTGGAATATTTCAGTAGTGTTTGGTTGTGGTTTACATTGTCACAGTTAAATTTTCTTGATTTTTCAAAGCTCATTTTGAATTTCTTTCGTTGAAATGCAAGAGTTGGAATATTTCAGTAGTGTTTGGTTGTGGTTTACCTTGTCACAGTTACATTCTCTAGATTTTTCAAAGTTCATATTGAATTTCTTTCATTGAAATGTAAGAGTTGGAATATTACAGTAGTGTTTGGTTGTGGTTTACCTTGTCAAAGTTACATTTTCTTGATTTTTCAAAGTTCATTTTGAATTTCTTTCTTTGAAATGCAAGATTTGGAATATTTAAGTTGTGTTTGGTTGTGGTTTACCTTGTCACTGTTACATTTTCATGATTTTTCAAAGTTTATTTTGAATTTCTATCGTTGAAATTCAAGAGTTGGAATATTTCAGTAGTGTTTGGTCGTGGTTTACCTTGTCACAGTTACATTTTCATGATTTTTCAAAGTTCATTTTGAATTTATTTTGTTGTAATGCAAGAGTTGGAATATTTCAGTAGAGTTCGGTTGTGATTTAACTTGTCACAGTTACATTTTCTTTATTTTTCAAAGTTCATTTTGAATTTCTATTGTTGAAATGCAAGAGTTGGAATATTTCAGTAGTGTTTGGTTGTGGTTTACCTTGTCCAAGTTACATTTTCTTGATTTTTCAAAGTTCTTATTTAATTTATTATTTGAAATGAAAGAGTTGGAATATTTAAGAAGTGTTTTCGTGTGGTTTACCGTGTCACATTTACATTTTCTTGATTTTTCAAAATTCATTTTGAATTTCTATCGTTGAAATGCAAGACTTGGAAGATTTCAGTAGTGTTTGGTTGTGGTTTACCATGTCACAGTTACATTTTTTTGATTTTTCAACGTTCATTTTGAATTTCTTTCGTTGAAATGCAAGAGTTGGAATATTACAGTAGTGTTTGGTTGTGGTTTACATTGTCACAGTTACATTTTCCTGATTTTTCAAAGTTCTTTTTGAATTTCTTTCACTGAAATGCAAGAGTTTGAATATTTCAGTAGCGTTTGGTTATGTTTTCACTTGTCACAGTTACTTTTTCTTGATTTTTCAAAGTTCATTTTGAATTTCTTTCATTGAAATGCAAGAGTTGGAATATTTCAGTAATGCTTGGGTGTTGTTTAACTTGTCAAAGTTACATTTTCTTGATTTTTCAAAGTTCATTATGAATTTCTTTCGTTGAAATTCAAGAGTTGGAATATTTCAGTAGTGTATGGTTATGGTATACATTGTCACTGTTACATTTTCTTAATTTTTCAATGTTCATTTTGAATTTGTTTCATTGAAATGCAAGAGTTGGAATATTTCAGTAGTGTTTGGGTGTGGTTTACCTTGTCACAGTTACATTTTCTTGATGTGTCAATTTTCATTTTGAATGTCAGTCGTTGAAATTCATGAGTTTTAGTATTTCAGTAGTGTTTTGTTGTGGTTTACCTTGTTACAGATACATTCTATTGTCACAATTAAATTCTCTTGATTTTTCAAATTTATTTTTGAATTTATTGATTTGTAATGAACGAGTTTGTATATTTCAGTAGTGTTTGGTTGTGGTTTAACTTGTCACACTTACATTTTATTAAAACATGTCACAGTTACATTTTCTTGATTTTTCAAAGTTCATTTTGAATTTCTTTAGTTGAAATGCAAGAGATGGAATATTTCAGTAGTGTTTGGTTGTGCTTTACCTTGTCACAGTCACATTTTCCTGATTTTTCAAAGTTTATTTTGAATTTCTTTCATTGAAATGCAAGAGTTGGAATATTTCAGTAGTGTTTGGCTGTGGTTTACCTTGTCACAGTTACATTTTCTTGATTTTTCAAAGTTCATTTTGAATTTCTTTCATTGAAATGCAAGAGTTGGAATATTTCACTAGTGTTTGGTTGTGGTTTACCTTGTCACAGTTACATTTTCTTGATTTTTCAAAGTTCATTTTGAATTTCTTTCATGAAATTCAATGATGCGAAAACGACAATAGTATGCCAAAACTGAAAATGAAGAGCAATGACAAATGTGGTTACACCTCATGGCAAGGGTCGTAATTTATGCCCTGGAAGCATAAAGGTTTTTATAGAAAGCATTATCGTAGAAACTTCAAAAGGAGCTCATTCGATTTAAAATTGGGAGGACTAGTGCCCTTTTTAATAGTCGAAAGTGATTGGAGGGTAACTAAAACCCCTCCCACGCCCATCATTTCCCTAAAGACATTAATCATAATTTTGATACAGCCATTTTGTTCAACGTAATTTAAAGGCCCGAAAACTATGTCTTTGAGGATGACAACCCCCCTCACCCATAGCCCTCAGGGAAAGGGTTGTAAGTTATGCCCTGGGGGCACATATAGTTTTTATAAAGTATTGTCGTAGAAACTTCAAAAAGGGCTCATTCCATTGGAAATTGAGAGGGCTAGTGTCCTTATTAATAGTCGAAGGTAATCAAAGGGTGATTGCCCCCCCTCCCCTCCCAAGTCCTTTATTACTCCGAACAATTCCGATCAAAATTAAATTTTAACGAAAATTGGAGACTTTTTTTTAAGTGGGCTCAGTATTTTTTGTTATATTTATGCAGGGCTACCAAGGGATTGTCGGCATGACAAGGTGTTACTAATACCACTAGATGTTATGAGAAATCTTTCATCTGTACAATATTATCTTAGAAATAAAAAAAAGTCTAAACCTTTTTTCATAAGGGTGTTTCAACCAAATTATGGGGTTTACAAGCTTTTTGGTAATTCTTTGAAAATCACACACTATTTTGTTTAATTTTTCACGGTTAAAATTTTGTAATCTGGAATTAGGAATAAATTTTAATGGAATAAAATTCCAATAGAAAGGAAGCCTAAACCAATTTTGTTAATGTTTGGGAGCAAAGGATGAGCTGAAAAGGAATATCTAACATTTTATTTTCCACCTTGGGTGGAAGATATCCACTTAGTCGAATCGTGCGCTTCTTTGCATATTTTTATCAGCCTGACAATAGGGCCGTTCTTTTGCACTAAGATCTTACAACTAAGATCTCACATCTTTCTGCAAAGATGGCCTACTTTCTTTGATAGTTTCTGTTTGATAGAAATCTGTTTACTTTCTTTGATAGCTTGTATACACTTACGCTATTTTTATTTGGTTAAATTTTAAGAGCAGAAATAGCCCCGAAAGCTTGAACATGATACCCTCAGTCGTTCTTAAGATACTATTGAGATGCCTTATTGGGAATTAGCATTATCAGAGTGCATTTTGATTTAATCTTAAGGCAACATTTAGTTTTTAAACATATAAAAATGGATTTGAGGAATACTAAAATCTATTCTATAAATCATATACAACAACTTTCTATATAAACCTTTTATGCTCCAAGTGCATAACTTACACCCTTGCACTGGGGGCTCTGAGGGGGTTATCATAGGCGGCGCGCTTGCGCTGCCTAAGTAAAGAACGATGTGGGCTGTTTGTGTGGATGTGTTGTTTTTTGGTTCTTTATATCCGGGCACTTCGTATCGAAGGAGTTGTCGTAGAAACTTCAAAAAGGGCTCATTCGATTGGAAATTGGAGTGGCTAGTGCCCTTTTTAATAGTCGAAAGTGATTGGAGGGCAACTAGCCCCCCCCCTGCTATGCCCATCATTCCCCCACACATCTAATAAAAATTTTGAGAAAGCCAGTTTGTTCAGCGTAATTGATTTCCAGATAGAAAATATGTTTTTGAGGAGGAAACTCCGCCACAACCCTCAGGGCAAGGGTTTGAAGTTATGCACTGGGGGCATATAAGGTTTTTATAGAACGCGTTGTCGTAGAAACTTCAAAACAGGCTCATTCGATTGGAAATGCAAAGCGCTAGTACCCTTTTTAATAGTCGAAATCGATTGTAGGGCAACTAGCCCCCCCCCCACGCCCATCATTCCCACAAACACATCCAATCAAAATTTTTAGATAGCCATTTTGTTCAGCGTAGTTGATTTCCAGGTACAAAATATTTTTTTGAGGAGGACACTCCCCTACAACCCTCAGGCCAAGGGTTTTAAGTTATGCCCTGGGTGCATATAAGGTTTCTATAGAAGGCATTGTCGTAGAAACTTCAAAAAATAGGCTCATTCGATTGGAAATTCTAAGGGCTAGTGCCCTTTTTAATAGTCGAAAGTGATTGGAGGGCAACTAGCCCCCTCCCCACGCCCCTGGGGGCATATAAAGTTTTTATTGAACGCGTTGTCGTAGAAAATTCGAAAAGGGCTCACTTGATTATAAATTGAAATGGCTTGTTCCCTTTTTAATACCCGAAAGTAATTAGAAGGCAGCTAACACCCCTTCCACGCCAGCGATTTCCCCGAACACTTCCAATCAAAATTTTGAGATAACTATTTTGTTCCACACAGTTAAAGTTCAGGAAATTATACCTTTGAGCAGGATACTCCCACCACAGTCTTCAGAGCAAGGGTTATAAGTTATGCCCTGGGGGCATGTAAGTTTTTATTGAAATATTTGTCGTAGAAACTTGAAAAAGAGCTCATTCAAAAAAAAATAAAATAAATTTGATTGGAAATTCAAAGGTCTAGTGCCCTTTTCGAAAGTCGAAAGTGATTTGAGGTCAACTAGCCCCCCTCTCTCGCCAACCTTTCCCCCAAACACATCCAACCAAAATTTTTAGATAGCCATTTTATTCAGTGTTTTGGATTTCCAGATAGAAATTATGTTTTTGAGGAGGACACTTCCCCCCCAGCCCTCAGGGCAAGGGTTGTAAGTTATGCCGTGGGGGCATATCAGGCTTTTACTCTACTCGTCATCGTAGAAACTTCAAAAATGACTCATTCGATTGGAAATTGAAATGGCTAGTGCCCTTTTTAATAGTCGAAAGTGATTGGAAGGCAACAAACATCCCTTCCACGCCCACCATTTCCCCCAACATATCCGATCAAGATTTTTTGATAGCTATTTTGTTCCACGAAGTTTAAAGTTCAGGAAATTATACCTTTGAGCAGGACACTCTCCCCATAGTCTTCAAGGCAAGGGTTATAAGTTATGCCCTGGGGGCATATAAGGTTTTTATTGAAATGGGTAATTAGCCCCCCCTCTCAAGCCCACCATTTCCCCAAAAACATCCAATCAAAATTTTGAGATATGTATTTTGTTAAACTTAGTAGAAAGTTCTGGAAATTAGGTCTTTTAAAATAAAAACCCCATCAGCGCTTTCAGTGCAAGGGTTGTAAGTTGGTCCATGGGGCAAATAAGTCTTGTATAGAAAGTTGATATAGAAATTTCAAAAAGGGGCTCATCTGATTGGAAATTGAAATCAACCGTCTTAATAGTCGAAATTGATTTGAGGGTTATTAACCCCCCTCTCACCCCCACTATCTCCCCAAACAAATTCAATCAAAGCTTAGAGATAGCCATTTTGTTGAACATAGTTGAAAGTTCTGGAAATTATGTATTTAAGGATGACAAACCCCCGAGAGTCCCCAGAGCAAAGATTGTAAATTATGCCCAGGGGGCATATAAGGTTTATAATGATAGAGTGGTCATAAAAACTTCAAAAGGGGCTCATTCAATGGGAAATTGAGAGAGATAGTGCCCTTTTTAATAGTTGAAAGTGATTGGACGGTAACTAACCAATCTCTCACGCCCACCATTCCCCCAAACACATCCAATCAAAATTTTCAGATAGCCATTTTTTTCAACGTAGTAGAAAGTTCTAAAAATTAGGTATGTGAGGATGACAACCCCCCCCCCCAACCAGCCCTCAGGGCGAGGGTGGTAAGTTATACCCTGGGGGCATATAAGACTATTATTGAAAGCGTAGTCGTAGAAACTTCAAAAGGGTTCATTTGATTGGAAATTGAAAGGGCTAGAAGCCTTTTTTAATAGTTGAAAGTTATTGCAGAAAGACTAACGCCCCTCTCATGCCCACCATTTTCCCAGACACATCCAATCAAAATTTTGAGATAGCCATTTTGTGTAACGTAGTTAAAAGTTCTTGAAATTAGTCTTAGAGGATGACAACCACCCTCACAGCCCTTAGGGTAAGAGTTGGAATTTATGCCCTGGGTCCATATAAGATGTTTATAGGAAGTGTTGTCATAGAAACTCGAAAAAGACTCATTCGATTGGAATTTGAAAGGCCTAGTGCCCTTTTTAATAGTCGAAAGTAATTGGAAGGCTTGACATTTTTATAGTAAAGATCGATGTGGATATATAGGCCAGTAAAAGTAGCCTACGGTTTGACCGGGACAAAATTGCAACAAAAGGTTTTTTTGCACCAAAATGTTAAAAAAAAATCGCTAAACAACATATCCAAAATCCGCTAAAATTTCTCTGCGGGACAACCTTCTGGGGCTGCTTAAAGAGGGTATAAGGGGGCGAAAAATTAGGTATTTACATTTTCGACATTTAGGAAGCTTTTTTTAAACTAAAATGTTCAGAAAAATTTGCTGAACAACGTATCCTAATTCCGCTAAAATCACCCGCCGGGAACACTCTCTAGGGCTGCTTAAAGGGGGTGGATGGGGGCGAAAAAAAGGTTTATTAATTTTTGACATTTGGGAAGCTTTGTTTACACTAAAATGTTCAAAAAAAATTGCAGAACAACATATCCAAAATCTGCTAAAATTGCCTGCCGGGCAAACCTTCTGGAGCTGCTTAAAGGGGGTGAAAGGGGTGAAAAATCCTTTTTTCGTTTTTGTTATTTCGGAGACTCGATTCTGGTATGAATCAACTCGCTGAAACCGATCAGCTCTTTTAATGCCTCTTTGATCACCCCCTTTACTGGAAGGCAATGACAATTGCGGACTCTGAGCCGACTGGAAGCTCTTTGAAAGACCAAACTATCTTACTTGGAGGATATCACGCTCGAATGAGCTTTTTGGGTTCAATCGGACACACTATGGAAGACACTCGATTAGAAGAACTGCTTGAGCGAATTTACGCCAAGAATACAGTAAAGCATATCATGATCGATAAACCACTATCTCGAGCAGTTCGCGCGCTTAATATCATTGATAGAGCTCTTGCCATTTTGATACTTGACGACAAGTACGACTCGACGGAACACAATGATGATAGGGAATTTGAGACCCACGAGAATATAGATGAAGCCCTTGTGATCTTCGAAGGTCTTAATGCTGGCGAGATCTCTATAGAAGCTGTTAACTCGTGCGCAGTCGTAACTAGTGCTGCTAACAAACTAAGAAGGAAGAAGGAGGAGCTAAGGGACAATCGAACAGCATGCTCGTGGTTTCAGTACATGGACATGGTGAAAGTATTGCGCAATTTTACTAGAGCAGAGAGGTGCGGGAACTGGGATCTGTATTTGGATAGCCTTAAACAGATGCTTCTCTACTATGTGGCAGCAGGGCACAACCTGTACGCAAAGTCTACTGGTCTTCATCTCCAGACTATGGTTGACCTGAAAGAAAAAAATACAGAGCTCTACTCAAGTTTCAAAATCGGTCAGTTTGTTATCAGAAGAAGCAATCGGTACTGGGCTGGATTGTCACCGAATCTAGTCATTGACCAAGCTCTAATGTGCAGTTTGAAGACAACAGGTGGACTAGCTTATGGAGGGGGGATAACACAAACACAGAGTCTCATATGGACTTTTTCGATGCCAATCTTTGCTGAATTAAATGCATCAATGCAATGTCTGACTAGCTTGAGTTACTCAACAAGCGATTAACACTTGGAAACGCTCCAGTGGCAGATGAAGAGTGATACTGATAACACGGTGGCGGTCTTAGACTTTTTATAAACCTAGACTCCGTTCAGAGAACACGGAGGGCTCCTCAACATCGTTACCGGTGTAACTGAATCCGCTAATGTAGATGCGGACACGGCGAAAGAAGTTGGAGTCCGAATTCGAGACGAAATAACTGGGAAGGCAGTTGATTCATTTTCGTTCCGGAAGAAAGACAAGGCTGTTACAATGGCATCCAAATCAGCTGTTAACATCAATGATGAACCGGTTCATGTAGATCAAGGGCTTCTGTTCCAGTGCCTAGCTACGGTGGCGAACCGGGAAGAATTTGATCTTCGAGACCGAATGTCACCAGATCTAGTCATTGAGCAAGCTCTATTGCGCAGTTTGAAGACAACAGGTGGACTAACTCGTGGACGGGGGATCAAACAAACTCAGCGTCTAACATGGGCTTTTTTTAAGCCAATCTCTGCTGAAGTAAATGCCTCAATGCAAGGTCTGACTAGCCTGAGTTACTCAACAAGTGATCGACACGTCGAAACGCTCCAGTGGCGGATGAAGAGTGATACTGATGACACGGAGGCGGTCCTAGACTTTTTGTGAACCCTGATTCCATTCAGAGAACACGAAGTGTTCCTCCAAATCGTTACCAGTGTAACTGAATCAGCTAATGTAGATGCGGACACCGCGAAAGAAATTGGAGCCCGAATTCTAGACGAAATGACTGGGAAGGCAGCTGATTCATTTTCGTTCCGGAAGAAAGACAAGGCTGTTACAATGGCATCCAAATCAGCTGTTAACATCGATGGTGAACCGGTTCTTGTAGATTAAGGGCTTCTGTTCCAGTTCTTAGCTACGGTGGCGAACCGGGAAGAATTCGATCTTGAAGACATTTTTTCGTATGAGCTCTATACGTATTCTCTATCCCATTTTGGATACTATGAAATTCTGCGTCCAGCTGACAAACCATCTCTGTCAAACGCAATTCGAAAGGCGTCAGGGGACCATTCGGATGAGTGCTTAGACTCGTGCCACTTTGTCGTTGACGGAGGCTGGCTGCTCCAGAAATTGACTTGGCAGCCCAACTCTACATTTGACTTCATTTGCGAAAGTTATGTCAAGTAAGTCACCACTAGATTTGGGAAAGCTTCGGTAGTTTTTGATGGATATGACAATGGTCCTTCGACGAAAGGTATGGCTTTACTTCAAACTTTCCAGGTGTAAACAGTGCCCAGTGGTAGAATTCACTGGTAAAAAAAAGTTAACAAGAAAGAATGAAGAGTTCTTGCAAAACTGCACAAACAAGCAGCGGATAATTCTAGCGATAGGAGAAAAATTGTCCTCAGCAGGTTGTTCGGTACAACATGCCTCTGCTGACGTGGATGTCCTGATTGCATCCACAGCCACTCATAATGCAAGAACTCAGTTGACGTGTCTCATCGGCAATGACACTGACCTCCTTATCCTTCTCCTCTATCATGTCACTGCCACCCATAAAGGCCTGTGTTTCAGATCCGAGGCGAAAGCTTCAAACGAACATAAGCTATGGAATTTTGCTCCATCAAAGAAAAACTAAGGGACATGTGCGGTGAAATTCTATTTCTGCACGCGTTCCTAGGCTGCGACACCACTTCGAGATTACAAGGAATTGGTAAATCTGTCGGACTGTCATTGTACTGGTACGATCGGACTTTCCGTGAGGCCGCTAACATCTTTATGGACTCGAAGGCTACGAAAGATGAGCTCATTGTAGCTGGTGAACAAGCTCTTTTGAGAATTTATAAAGGAAAGCCTGGAGAAACTCTCGTGTCCTTGAGACATCGTCTGTTCTTGGCCATGCTCGCTTCCTCTTCCGCATTTGTCTACCTTGATCGGATGCCTCCCACACCCTCAGCTGCGAAGTTCCATTCTTTTCGCGTATATTTGCAGGTAATGGAATGGATAAGCGAGGCAGCTGCGATGAAACCGGAAAGCCGGGGATGGCGACTCTCTGCTGATAATTACATCCCAGTAATGACGGAGAAGAAACCAGCTCCCCAAAGTCTTCTTCAAATTATCCACTGCAAATGCAAATCAGGTTGCGATACGACCAGAAGCACTTGCCGTAAGAATGGCATGCCCTGCACACTTGCTTGCGGAGAGTGCATGGGAACAAGCTTTAATAACTCTGAATCAATATCTCTAGAAGAAGAAGAATTTTATTTTTTTGCAATAACGGTGGCTGTGCTCTTTTGTAGTGCTCATTATTGAAATGATGATTCTCAATATTTCGTGATCTAAAAATAATGATTATCAAAACTGTCATTTATATATGGACGTGTTAATGTTTTTGTTTTCCAACTGTGAAAGAAGCCGATAATAAGAATGATTTTTCAAGTTTATATGCGTCTATGCCCATAGTTTCCCTTTTTCTGCAGTCTGGTCTTCACACGGTTGATTCTCATCGGATAACCAGGTTTCCAACGATTCGCGAAGCAACAAAGAGTGGGGTACTTCTCTGCTACTTTAAATTGCCGTTCGATATTTTCCTGTGTTGCTGGGTTTGAAGTATTTCAAGCTTCCATTGATCTGATCTTTCTAACACTTCGGAAGAAAAGCTATTTCCTTTATTTTTGCGATGGAGTTATTAAAATCTTATTTATAGTTTAATATAAGTTACAGACGCGTCACAATAAAAGCAACATCATTTTCGGTTTCAGCGAGTTGATTTATACCAGAATCGAGTCTCTGAACGTACCGAAATAACAAAAATCGAAAAAAGATTTTTCACCCCTTTCATCCCCTTTAAGCAGCTCCAAAAGGTTTTTCCGGTGTGCAGTTTTAGCGGATTTTGGATAATTTGTTCTGCGATTTTTTCTGAACATTTTAGTATATACAAAGCTTCCCAAATGTCAAAAATTAAAAAACCTATTTTTTCACCCCCTTCCACCCTGGTTGGCGATTCCAGAACAACATATCCAAAATCCGCTAAAATTTCCCACCGGGAAAACCTTCTGGAGCTGCTTAAAGGGGGTGAAAGGGCTGAAAAATCCTTTCTTCGATTTATATACAAATAAATCTGCATTGTCAGTTTAATATACATTTACTGATATTTAGTAATCAAATTCTTAATATTATTTGATTTATTAAAGTTATAAAAGTAAAAACATTTATATTTTTTCAGTAAAGTGCAAATCATGTACTGGCCTTGGGAAGGCATAGGGGCTTTAAGCCCAAATTCTGTTAAGCTCTACTCTTTTTTTGTTTCACTCGGTTATTTATTGTAATTTCTGCTCGTTTTGGGTTTCATTTATTTATTGATGCTGATTTGTGGTAGTTTCACGCTTGGTAGATTATTTTATTTTAGTTTTTGCCCATTTTTTTTTTAATGAAGTTCTTTACTTTTCTTTGAAAAACTTATTTTGTTGAAAAAGTTTTTTTAATTAATCATCCTGAAATACCTAATTTCCAGAGCTTTCAACTACGCTGAACAAAATGGATATCTCAAAATTTTGATTGGATGTGTTTGGGAAAATGGTGGGCGTGAGAGGGGCGTGAGTCGCTATCCAATCACTTTCAACTATAAAAAAGGCACTAGCCCTTTCAATTTCCAATTGAATGAGCCCTTTTGAAGTTTCTACGACAACGCTTTCAAAAAAATTTATATGCCCCCAGGGCATAACTTACAACCCTTGCACTGAGGGCTCTGAGAGGGTTATCATCCTAAAAGACAAAATTTCCAGAACTTTCAACTACGTTGAACAAAATGGATATGTCAAAATTTATTTCGATGTGTTTGGGAAAATGGTGGTTGTGAGAGAGGCGTTAGTCGCTATCCAATCACTTTATACTATTAAAAGGCACTAGCCCTTTCAATTTCCAGTTGAATCAGTCCTTTTGGATTTTCTACGACAACGCTTTCAATAAAAACTTTATATGCCCTCAGGGCATAACTTACAACCCTTGCCCTGAGGGCTGTGGGGGAGGGGTTGTCATCCTTACAGACCTAATTTCAAAAACTTTCCAATACGTTGAATAAAGTGGCTATCTAAAAATTTTGATTTGATGTGTTTGGGGGAAAGGTGGGCGTCAGAGGGGGGTTAGTTGCCCTCAAATCACTTTCGAATATTAAAAAGGGTACTAATCTTTAGAATTTGAAATCGAATGAGCCCTTTTTCAAGTTTCTACGACAAAGATTTCAATAGAAACTTTATATGGCCCCAGGGCATCACTTATAATCCTAGCCCTGAGGCTTGTGGGGGAGTGTCCTCCTTAAAAACATGTTTTCTATCTGGAAATCAACTACCCTGAACAAAATGAGGAAGGATTCATGAGGAAGGATTTGCAGAAAATTGCAGTTGATTGGGGTTGTCAATGACTACTTGTAGCTGTGTTTGTTTTAAGCAAATTAATACTGCTGAGGCTGCTAAACTTATTAGTAGTAGTTTAAAATAAATCCTGAGAAACTCCTGAATAAAATTTCATTGGCTGATTATTTTGCGTGAAATAAATTTATAAGGCCACGCATTCATCATGGCTTTTTGGGGCACGTTGGCCAAGGTAAAACCTCTTCTTATTCGCCGGATCTGACCTTTTCTAGAAAAGAGCCTCTTCAAATGTATTTGACTAGTTCTAATAGCCTTTAAAAGTACCTATAGAAAATTGAAAATTTGGTGCTCTGTAAAGCTATTTATTTATTTTCGATTAGGTGGAGTTGGCCAAGAGAAAACCGTTTTGATTCGTTGGTTTTGAACTTTGCTGGAAAATAAGCCTCCTCAAATTTATTGGATTGGTCTTTTGAGCTTTAAAGAGAACCCAGTAGAAATTTGACCTGTCAGGAATATTGAAGCAGAAAGAGTAAATTTTTTTAAATGTTTAAAAAAAAAAAACACGACCTAATTTGACTCATTGGCTTATTCAGTGTTTTTTCCGTGAAATGCCGAATGAGGAAGATGTATCGATGTATAAACTGGGTTGCCAACTTTTTAGTCAATGAATATGTCCCTTGAGCATCCAAAAATATGTCCTTTTTATCCAAATTGTGTCCATATTTTATCTACAATATGTCCATAATATGTCCATGTTGAAATCTCAGAAACTAGTTTTTGTACGACTTGTAAACCTCTTTTAAAATGGTAAAAAACTAATTGTCGGAGCTTAAGGCTTATCTTCCCACGACAGTTCCGCTTAACAGGTATGGTCGGCATAAGGCATTTTCACTTCTTTTAGCAGATTTTTGCCAATCAGAGTATTTCTAGCGCATGTCATTTGGTACAATTCAGGAGTCAAGTGACGTTGCAGAGCGCTAGGTAAGATGGGTTGCCTTTCAATCAGGGTGGTAACATCCCAAAATGCAGAATTACTGGACCTTTGAACAATGCTGAACAAAATAGATGTCTACAAAGTCTGATTGGATGCTGTTTTTCGGAACTGATAGGCGCGGGGGGGGGGGAGATGCCCTAAAATCACTTTTGACTCTTAAAAAGGGCACTAAACTTCAATCAAATGAGCCCCATCGGAAGTTTATACGACTACCCATTCCATAAAACCTTATATGCCCCTGGGGCATAACTTTCAACCTTTGTCCATGGGATCTTATGGGGTGTGTAAACGTTGAGGGCAGGGTTATATGTTTTTTGAACCATTTTTATCAAAATTTCTGTTGGATGCATCTACGGAAAAGAATGCGTCTGTGGAGGGGGTTGGCTAAAATATGTCCCTTTTTTGCACCATTATGTCATATGGCAAAACAGTGGCGGTCTTCACACTTTTTGCTAACATCAGTGAGCTGTAAGATCTTAGAACAAAGATGAGTTAAAAAACGATAATCGTTGCAGAAAGATGTAAGATCTTAGTGCCAAAAAACGGCCCTATAGATGGCATTCAATCATTTTGAATTAAAATATTACTCAGCAGCAACTGTTGAAATTCCTCTAGATAATGCTGCAAAAGACAGGTAAATTTAGTAAAAAAGGAATGCCAGGCAAGCTTAACTCTTTTGATTTTGCTTTGAAAAGTACTCTGAGAGGAACAGTTCATTCTTTGATACGCATTCTTAATTTTAGTTGCCTGTTGGTTGCATAGGCCTAGCCTATGACCTAAACAAAACAGTAGAGTAGTAATATGTTCCAAATAATTGATGGATTCATTGATACTTGCTGTAGTATTTGCCTTGAAAACTAGCTGGAGAGAAGGGAAACGGTTAGTAAAAAATTACCTTAAATTATAGCTAGGAGCAATCTAAGGATTTCTCCTTGTAGAGCCCTGAAATTATGACTAGTTTGATGCAGGTTCACTGGTGACCAGGTGCTGTTGCATCCTCAGTAGCATCCCCATTGAGTTTACACTCTCTGGAGGACCACTCAGCATCTACCCTTTATTTAAAAACTTCAACAGTTACAGCAATAGGCCTAGGGGTGTTTTTTCACTCATCAATGTGCTAAGATCTTACATCTTTTGTCAGAAAACAGTATTTATTTAGCCTTGGCCCCCTCATCAGGAGACATGTTAAGAAAACAATTCTTACTTTAAAATATGTATAATGATCCTAGTTCTTATATTATCCAAGGGGAGAACCTTTATCATCAAGTCTTTCCTCTAAAAATCTTTAAAAGAGAAAAAGTTTCCAAATATCACCACGTTTTCAATTCAATGCTTAAGTCTTTTTAAATTGCCGCTTTAAATTGCTGCCTAATAAGTTCTTTTATAGATAGCATTCATGCTGGTCTTTTTATTTTATTTTTTTTTTAAATAGAAGTGGCGAAGGGCAAATAGCAGTGGTGAAGGGCAAATAGCAGTGGCGTAAATACAAAATATTAATAGCAGTGGCGAAAGGCAAATAGCAGTGGCAAAGGGCAAATAGCAGTGGCGTAAATACAAAATATTAATAGCAGTGGTTAGGTTAGGTTAGGTTGATTTATAAATAATTGCTGTACAGCACCTTCACCTTGATAGTTTAGTCTAAAAGACATAATTTTATTGTCACATAAAACACTTAAATTTTAAGTTAATGGCCTGATTTATAGCAGAATTCACAATTTCTATAATATCAATATAACATTACTTTTCATTTAAACACGTTTTTTGACACATTAGTTAAACATGTGCTAAATTCTGTATATAAAACAGCTTATTTGGCAGCAATTTAAAGCGGCAATTTAAAAAGACTTAAGCATTGAATTAGAAATGTGGTGATATTTGGAAACTTTCACTTTTGAGGATTTTTAGAGGAAAGACTTGATGATAAAGGTTCTCCCCTTGGATAATATAAGAACTAGGATCATTATACATATGATAAAGTAAGAATTGTTTTCTTAACATGTCTCCTTATGAGGGGGCCAAGGCTAAATAAATACCAATTATCAAAGTTCTCTCATCATTCTTCTGTATTGCAGAACAGTGGTGGTCTTCACACTTTTTGCTAACATCAGTGAGCTGTAAGATCTTAGAACAAAGATGAGTTAAAAAACAATAATCTTTGCAGAAAGATGCAAGATCTTAGTGCTAAAAAACAGGCCTAATAACTTTCCAAGATAGCCAAAAATAGCTATAAATAATATTTTACCATTTTTTTTGCTCTTTGAGTAAGAAAGAGGATTTGGTTTTCAAAACATAACGTCTGAATTGTTTGTTGTATGATAATGAGTGTGTTTTTGTCAGAAGCTGTGTTCTTTTGGCTCTAGAACACTGTCATCTGATTGATTTATGTTGCCATCTAGTGATATAAAATTGATGAAAAGTTTTCTGCTTGGGTAATCTGGGACTTGTGTTCCTGGGACACTTTATCCATTGTTGCCCAGGGTACCCTCATATCTACATTAGGCAACTTCAGCCAAAGGTCAAGCTGTGAGATAGAATTAGGGGATATACATAAGAATATAATTCAATCAGTATATGTAGTTGCCCTGCTTCTTTCATTTCCCTAACATTCTCAATTTTGTCAGAATGCGCTCTCTTTACCTAGGATGAAGAAAACATGAAGGCTGTTGTAATTGCCCCACTTGAAAGATGATATGCCACTCAGACCTGTAGCTACACTGTATAATGTTAAAAAGTCAACATTTTTTTGGTGCTGTAAGCTATTTGCTGTATCATTAGAGAAAGAAAAAATGGCATTTTGCTTCTCACCTGGCTGTGATACAATACAGTATTCACTTCTAAAAGGGAACATTCCTTCAAGTCTTCTGCTATCATTGCAAATAAACTATAGACTTATAAAAAAAAAACAGAAAAAGAAATTGGCCAAGGCAAACCAAGTGAAATCCCCCAAATCATGGGGTCATGATGAAGCAGCAGGAGAAGACATGTATACAGGTTCATGAAGAGACACTCTAGAATTTCCCTGCACAGACCAGAAAGCAGTAGCCTTCATTGTAATCTTGGTTTTAGCTGTGATGCAGTTGCCACATTCTATGAACAGCTGGACAAGCTATACTCAGAGTATTATTTCCCAGCTGACCACATTTACAAAATGGATGAAACAGGCTTATTGAATGTTCAACAGAAATGCCTGAAGGTTCTGAGCCCTAATGGGACCAAGCAGCTTGGAGCTACAATATTGAAGGAACAAGGGACCCAATAGTCAGAACTCTCAATGTGATGTGGAGCTTTATTCCCCTGCACCTTATCTTTGGAAGGACTTGCTTAGTGGAAAGCTCCACCAGGAACAAAGGCTGTTACTAGTGAAATGCATGGATGATGACAGAACTATTTCTTGGCTACTTTAGCTCCTTCAAAAGGTATGTACCATGCTCCCCTGAGCAACCAGCTCTTCTGCTCATGGATAACAATGATAGTCACATGAGCTATGACTTATTTTCAGCTGCAAAGGAGATGGGCTTGCAAATTCTTACAGTCCCTCCACTCACATCAAATAAGCTACAGCCCCATGATGTAAACATCTATTCACCATTAACAAGTTACTTTTACCAAGCTATTGAAAACTTGCTTAGAAATCATCCTGGGAGACCATTCATGGAATACAAGATCTCTAAACTTCTTGGGGCTGCTTTCCCAAAAGCTTTCATGCCATTGAACATTATGAGTGACTTTTTTAAACTGGGAATTTATCCCTTCAATCCAGATGTCTGGCAAGAATTTTATACTGATTCTGTTAATCTCTGTGCTGACATTGATGATTCATTACACTTGAGTGAGCTTGAGTAGGCCTACCAAGGAGATAAAGCATGGTGATCTTGTAAAAGTTACAAGTATTATGCCAGTATGGTCTGGAGGATCAAATGGAAGGATATAATGTGAACTTCTGGGAACAAAAGCTCTCTACTTGGAAGTTCATATTTAAAGAGAGAAAGGATAAGACTTTCATGATGACAAACAAAATTGCTTGATGCCTGCCAGAACCTAATCTGAGTCATGACACAGAACTTGCAGCAAAAGCATTGACCTTTGATGTCAACCTTTTGCACTAAGCTTTTGAGTGAATAATGTTACAAGCTTCTGTTTAATATGTTTATTGCAATTGGAGTAGATTGTAGGTTTTTAATAAATGATATTTGGTAAAAAGAGTTCTGTGTTTTGAGTACCCAGGGGCCTGGGTAATCTGGGACAAAAGAAGTGGGTTAGGAAAATTGTTGATATCAAAAACGTTTATTACCTTAAAATTACCTTAAATCGCACTTGCTAGCGATATGGACGAGTCCAGTGTACGCCAGTTAGTGATGATAGGGCTGCGGGACATCAGCTTCATCCCATTGCATGAGCCATAGTTTGGTTTCCCATTCCTTGTCGAGATTGGCTTTGAAACTGTCAACAGATGGTGAACTCACTGTCGTTTTGCTCAGATTGTTCCAGAGGCTGATGATGCGGTTGGAGAAGAAATGGTTCCTCTTCCTTGTATTAGCACGCTTCCGAAAAAGCTTTGCTGAATGACCCCTGGTTCTTGACAACTGGGCAGGCTGAAAGAGGTCCTTGTTGTCAGACTTGAGCAGTTTGTAGGTCATTATCATATCACCTCTTTGCCGACGGTATGTCAGAGTTGGTAGCTTGAGGCTCTGCAGTCGGCATTCATACTCTTTGTCTCTGAGCCCCTTTACGCATTTTGACGCCCGTCTTTGGACAGACTCGAGAGCCATCTGGTCTGTTTTATTAATTGGCATGGCGACACACATTCTAAATTCTAATCTTGGTCTCACCAGGCTCTTGTAAAGTTTTGTGATTATTGCAGGGGATCTACTTGTCATTGTACGTTTGATGAGACTAAGAGTTTGGTTTGCCTTTGCTACTGCAGCTTGGGTGTGGCAGTTGAAATTAAGGTCTTTGTCTACAACAACCCCTAGATCTCTTTCAGAGGGACTCTCAGAGAGTGGCTGTCTCACACCGGCATTTGCTGACATCAAGTATTGCCATTGTGGGTTATTTCTTCCAAAATGGAGAACCTTGCACTTTTTGACATTAAACTTGAGCCTCCATATCTTGGCCCATTCGCCATGAACAGCTGGACAAGCTATACTCAGAGTATTATTTCCCAGCTGACCACATTTACAAAATGGATGAAACAGGCTTATTGAATGTTCAACAGAAATGCCTGAAGGTTCTGAGCCCTAATGGGACCAAGCAGCTTGGAGCTACAATATTGAAGGAACAAGGGACCCAATAGTCAGAACTCTCAATGTGATGTGGAGCTTTATTCCCCTGCACCTTATCTTTGGAAGGACTTGTGATGGTGCTCCCCTGCACCTATTCCCCTGCACCTTATCTTAGTGGAAAGCTCCACCAGGAACAAAGGCTGTTACTAGTGAAATGCATGGATGATGACAGAACTATTTCTTGGCTACTTTAGCTCCTTCAAAAGGTATGTACCATGCTCCCCTGAGCAACCAGCTCTTCTGCTCATGGATAAAAATGATAGTCACATGAGCTATGACTTATTTTCAGCTGCAAAGGAGATGGGCTTGCAAATTCTTACATTCCCTCCACTCACATCAAATAAGCTACAGCCCCATGATGTAAACATCTATTCACCATTAACAAGTTACTTTTACCAAGCTATTGAAAACTTGCTTAGAAATCATCCTGGGAGACCATTCATGGAATACAAGATCTCTAAACTTCTTGGGGCTGCTTTCCCAAAAGCTTTCATGCCATTGAACATTATGAGTGACTTTTTTAAACTGGGAATTCAATCCAGATGTCTGGCAAGAATTTTATACTGATTCTGTTAATCTCTGTGCTGACACTGATGATTCATTACACTTGAGTGAGCTGGAATAGGCCTACCAAGAAGATAAAGCATGGTGATCTTGTAAAAGTTACAAGTATTATGCCAGTATGGTCTGGAGGATCAAATGGAAGGATATAATGTGAACTTCTGGGAACAAAAGCTCTCTACTTGGAAGTTCATATTTAAAGAGAGAAAGGATAAGACTTTCATGATGACAAACAAAATTGCTTGATGCCTGCCAGAACCTAATCTGAGTCATGACACAGAACTTGCAGCAAAAGCATTGACCTTTGATGTCAACCTTTTGCACTAAGCTTTTGAGTGAATAATGTTACAAGCTTCTGTTTAATATGTTTATTGCAATTGGAGTAGATTGTAGGTTTTTAATAAATGATATTTGGTAAAAAGAGTTCTGTGTTTTGAGTACCCAGGGGCCTGGGTAATCTGGGACAAAAGAAGTGGGTTAGGAAAATTGTTGATATCAAAAAAGTTTATTACATTAAATTACCTTAAATCGCACTTGCTAGCGATATTGACGAGTCCAGTGTACGCCAGTTAGTGATGATAGGGCTGCAGAACATCAGCTTCATCACATTGCATGAGCCATAGTTTGGTCTCCCATTCCTTATCGAGATTGGCTTTGAAACTGTCAACGGATGGTGAACTCACTGTTGTTTTGCTCAGATCTTTCCAGAGGCTTATGATGCGGTTGGAGAAGAAATGGTTCCTCTTCCTTGTATTAGCATGCTTCCGAAAAAGCTTCGCTGAATGACCCCTGGTTCTTGACAACTGGGCAGGCTGAAAGAGGTCCTTGTTGTCAGACTTGAGCAGTTTGTAGGTCATTATCATATCACCTCTTTGCCGACGGTATGTCAGAGTTGGTAGCTTGAGGCACTGCAGTCGGCATTCATACTCTTTGTCTCTGAGCCCCTTTACACATTTTGACGCCCGTCTTTGGACAGACTCGAGAGCCATCTGGTCTGTTTTATTAATTGGCGTGGTGACACACATTCCAAATTCTAATCTTGGTCTCACCAGGCTCTTGTAAAGTTTTGTGATTATTGCAGGGGATCTACTTGTCATTGTACGTTTGATGAGACCGAGAGTTTGGTTCGCCTTTGCTACTGCAGCTCGGGTGTGGCAGTTGAAATTAAGGTCTTCGTCTACAACGACCCCCAGATCTCTTTCAGAGGGACTCTCAGAGAGTGGCTGTCTCACACCGGCATTTGCTGACATCAAGTATTGCCATTGTGGGTTATTTCTTCCAAAATGGAGAACCTTGCACTTTTTGACATTAAACTTGAGCCTCCATGTCTTGGCCCATTCGCCAAAGCTGTCAAGATCTGACTGTATTGAGGTCACACCTTGCTGAGTTCCGACAGGACCAATGAGCTTTGAGTTGTCGGCGTACAGGCTAAGCTTGCTTGTAACAGTTCTTGGAGCGTCATTAATATATACATTGAAGAGTGTAGGTCCCAAAACTGTTCCTTGAGGAACCCCGCTTAAGACCTCAGCTATTTTGGAGTAGTAAGCTCTGCCACCTTCACCAAA
Organism: Artemia sp. Qi Xiang Cuo; assembly: GCF_049724085.1. Taxonomy (NCBI): domain Eukaryota; kingdom Metazoa; phylum Arthropoda; class Branchiopoda; order Anostraca; family Artemiidae; genus Artemia; species Artemia sp. Qi Xiang Cuo. Next base: position 44,325,680 of record NC_142813.1, on the reverse strand, counting down.
AACTCTGACCTGCTGCTTTCTTCCCTTTAGGAAAGACGTGATCCAGTCCACCACTCCCTCTTGAATTCCAATTGCCTTCAGTTTCAAATGAAGCCTTTGATGGCAGACTTTATCAAAGGCTTTAGCAAAGTCTAGCAAGATCATATCCACTGGGAGACCTTGGTCGAGGAGCTCAGTTATGAAATTATACGAGTCAATCAGATTGGTTTCGACTGATCTGCCTGGTCAGAAACCATGTTGTTGTTTCGATAGAAGGTTATTTGTGATCAAATGTCTAAGAACGGCAGTGTTGACAATACCTTCTAGGATTTTCCCAACAGCAGACGTAATACTGATTGGCCGATAACTGCAAGCTTTGCTCTTGTCTCCTCCTTTATGTATTGGCAAGATATGGGCTACTTTCCAGTCCATTGGTATGACTTTAGTGTCAATAGATTTCTGGAAGAGTCTTGAGAGGGGCATTGCTAGTTGGGAATGAGCTTCCTTTAAGAGTTGTGGATGTATGCCATCAGGCCCAACAGACTTATTTGGATTAAGCTTTTTAAGCCAAGATTTGAGCTCAGCCTGATCTACTCTTATTGGTGACATTTGAGTGGTGATTTTGTAGCATGGTGGGGTTGGCAGGGGGGCTTTGTCTGCGGGTGTGAAAACTGATGTAAATTGGAGGTTCAAGGCATCAGCAATTTCTTGGTGGTTGTTTGACTGTGCTCCATTACAAACCAGCTCCAAAACCGTGTGTCTACCAGGCTTATGTGCTGAGGCATATTTCCAGAACTTCTTGGGATTGGTTTTTGAGGTTGCTGTGATGGCCTCCTTGTATTTATCTATCAGTTCTCTGGACAGGGCTTGAACTTTATTCCTTGCAGCTTTGAACTTTACCAGGTAATCCATTCTGTGGGGGTCCTGATTTATGAGCTTGGACAGTTTCTTCTTCTTGTTCCTTGCAGTTTTCATTTCTCTGGTCATAAAGGGAAGAGTTTTTGGTTTTTGCCTCCATGTGGTAGTTGTATTTCTACTGACAGTGTCTAACAACATATTTTTCATTTTCTCCCACGTGTCCTCTACCTCCATTGTTTGACAAATGACCAATTGCACTGACAGAGTTCACGCCTGATTTGATTGTAGTTTGTATACACATGTCTGGTTAGATTTGATGTCTGTGGGTACAATCGAAATTGGCATTTTATAGCTATGTGATCACTATTTCCAAATGGGGGTTGCAATTCTATATCAATGAGTGACTCAGGATCATTTACCAAAACGAGATCAAGGAGTGAAGGATTCTGTCCCTCTCAATATCTGGTCAGGAATGTCACTGCCTGGAACAGCAAGTGTGCTTCTAAGCAGTCAAGAAAAGACTGCGTAACCACGTTACTCGTGTGGCCGTACCCCTCAGTCCACTCAATCATAGGTAAGTTAAAGTTGCCAATTATGACTAGATTCTTACACTTTTGAGAAGCACCATCAATAGACCAGTATATAGCTAAGAGTGAGTCCTCCAGACTCTTCAAGGTGGGACTTCTGTAAAAACAACCTAGTATAATGGGACCCCCAGGTAGGTTAATAGATATAAAAATTTGTTTTACACATGGCTCATATTCTGACTTAATATCAATAGTGCCTACCTGAATCGTTTCTTGTACATAAATGGCTATTCCTCTGCCACCATCCGTCAATAAGTTTGTCATCAGTCTGTATCTGGGATTCTATCAGGGGTAGGGAGGTTCGCTTTGGTTTAATCTCACAGAACGCATAAATATCAGCCTCATTTGCGGAGAGGACACATCTGACCTCCTGAAATTTCGAGGCTAGGCAATCAACATAGCTAAACACCACACTAAGTCCAGTAATTTTCTTGCAATAACTGTTGCTTGCATCTGTACTAAGTCCATAAGAAGACATAGAAGTCTCTGGGTTTGCATCACTATTATTATCACTTGTATAAACTGTACTTCAAAAATCACTACCACCTATCTGACTATTTACAGAAGTTACTTCACTTGGTATATCTTTTAGGGTTCCATTGCAGCCGGCAGGACTGCATGAGTCGGCACGTTTTTTGGAACTATAGTGTTGCCTCAGATAACCAAATTGGTTTCGCCTTGTGCTCGTCTAGCCCGCAACTCCTTGTATAACTTTGCTCTTTTCTCGCAGTCAGTCTTCAAGACATCATTACGGAACTGGATCGTATCTGACCCTTTTCTTTCATAAGACTTTTGAAGGATTTGTTTCTTAGTCTTAAAATCAGGGACCGAGAACATTATAGGAACAGGCTTGTTTCCGGTGCTGGTGGTTGCAGCTTGTCCTTGGGTTTGCAGATTACTCAGACGATGGACATTTGAGATGCTCACATTTGGCAGCCCATAATCACTTGCAAGGTATCTCTTGATGTACAGTTCATCACTTGTCTGAGGGGGGACACCAAAGACGACAATATCAAGGGAATAATCTGCAAAAAAATCTGGGACAAAGACCATTCAGTTCCATTTAAGCTAGCAAAATCAAGTAATTTGACCAAAGCATTTTCCAGATTTCTGCTGTAAACTTGAACATGTCCCAGGGTACTCACATCTCCCTTATTCTGTATATCATGAAGTAAGACATGTATCCTTCTCTCCAGTTAGTTCTCTTGGCAAAATCCTTGCTGCATATTATTAACTTTTTGAAAATGCAAAAAGACTGAAAAGACTTCTTTTTTTTTAAATGCAATTCCTTTTTTTTTTTTTTTTAATTTCAAGCCATATAAAGCATTTCCTCCAATTTTAAGAAATAGATTTACAGATCTTTTAAGCCTGTAAATTAGGATAAGCAAAGATATAGGGCTCAAAACACTTTTCTTGTGCATTATTTGGGCAAAAGATCTATTTTGTAAGGTTTCACTTCCATAATCCAGATTGTTAAAGGTCATCAAAGGTCAGTGTCTGCTGGAGAAAAAAGGAGTAGAGAGAGATGCTTCAAAATATCTCCCAGGACATCTTTGAAGCTCTACATATATTCTTTAGTTTCATTTATGTAACAACTACTTTCCCACTTTGGAAAAAAACCCCTAAACTAGAATTTCTCCAAATCTATTGTTTTTAGTAACATCCTAGAGATATGGCTCTTGTGAAGGAATAAATAAAAAACTGTCAGACTAAAAATAAGGATCAACATTTAAACTGAAAATGAACAAATGGATTCTGTTTTTTACATGGGGGGAGGCTGCCCCCTCTGCAATTGCTTGCTCTTTACACTAAAGTCTTGAAGGTCTTTTTAAAAACTTCTTATACAATTTCAATGGCCCTTGTGTTTGAGCAGTGTTTCTTAAAGAATCATGACAAAAAGTCAAACTTCAGCATAAAGAGCAGTGGGCTGAGGAGCCCCCCCTCATATGCAGTTTTGAATCATTTCTGATTGTTTATAGTTATGTTTCCCTTTAGTTTCAGTTAAAAAAAACTTGTTTTTTCATTTTTTGCCCTTGCTAATCTAATTTTGAATGCTAATTCTTTAAGAGGTGATAAACTGGTAATCACTGGAGGTTTTATTATGCCTGAAGTTAATTGGGTTGAGGTTATTGGATGTTCCACATTTAGCTCCCCATTTTTGTCATCCCTGATTGATAATTTCCATTTATGGTCTGTTAACTAGGACCTGACCAATATATTGGTCAACTGATATTATTGGGCCAGTATGGGGGTCATTATCAGATATCATAAAAAATATATTGGATATTAGGTGAGCTAGATACAAGGAAACTCAAACAGAGGAGGATTTTACCAAGTATAAATAGCTAGAAATTGGGTGACAACTTTTGTCAGATCTACACTGAGTATGGAAAGAAACTAGCAAATCATAGCAAAGACAATCTAAAAGTCTTTTGGGGAAATGCATTCTCCAAAAAACTAGCAAGACTCTTCATATCAGAGATTACCTTATTAAGTGCTGAGAATATAAGGCTCCCAACTGAAGTAGCAAATGAACTTAACAAATTCTTTTCAACAAATGTTTGTGAGGAAGACCTCCTATGGGCAACTTCCAGACTTACCCCCAAGGATGTCACTATTCCCATGCCCAAGGTGACAATCACTGCTGAAGAGGCTCATCAACAGTTATCTAAGATTAATATAACTAAAGCAAGAGGTCCTGGTGGAATCCATCCAAGGCTCCTGAAAGAAATGACAAATCAGATAGCCAACATCTTTAAATAACAGTAATGTCCCCAATGCCAAAACCTACAAACCTATCTATTTGACCTCTATCCCCTCTAAAATTATGGGAGGCATACATTACACACTGGATAGCCCTGGTCTTGGCAGATTCCCCATCCTAACACCAGCAGGTGAAGAGCATGATCTTGGTGTTTTAGTCAAATCCCAGCTGAAGATACATCAGCATACCCTCTTAGCTGCTGCAAATGCAGGGAGACATCTTAGCATTATCAATAGAACGTTTGTCAGCTGCAACCAACATGTTATCAAAAAGCTGTACTGCTCTATAGTACAACCAGCACTGGAGACAAACAGCTCCTAAAAAGTGTCCAGTGGCTTGTGACCAAAATGCCATACAACTCGAGAAGCCTCCCTTACCACTATTGGCTTGCAGCAGCTGAATTTTTTAGACTGCCAATCATCACCTTAATAGTTAAACCACTGTAAAAACTTTATTATGCAATCTAGAAATTGGATTATTTCACCTTTAGATTTGCCTAAATTTTCTTAATAAGTATGCCATTAGTTTGAAAAGGCTATTTTAGTTGTAGTCCTATATGATGCTAATTTTTTTAAATGAACTTATAGTCAACAATGGAGCCTATTCATGGACACATACTCTATTCTTAAGCCTAAACTTAGAAAATACTAACTAAAGTGTGGATATGGGATCTTAAAAATAAAACAAAGCATATTCACAAACAGGCTTATTTAAAGACAAATTTAATCCCCAAAAAGTGTTATGAAACAAAATGATTTCATGGTAAAATTCTAGATAAGGGGTTTGTTTTTGACCCTTGATTGATTCCTGGAAGTTTCACTCACTACTTTCCAAGGTAGCAAGAAGCCTCTCAACTATAATTTCACCATTTGTATCTGAATAGAATCAGCTATAAGGATAACCTTTATTTAAGCTTAAATATAGAAAAAAGTTTTTCAAAGATTATAGTCAGCCAATTTCAACTAGCCTAGTCCTTTCTAAAATTATCTGCATAATGTCCAAGATTAGTTTCCCAAATAGCCCATGTTCTGGAAATATATCCCAATTGCAAAAATTAAAATCAAATAACCTTTTGTGCTGATGACTCTAAGCTTGCAGGAGTAGCTGATACTGCTGGAGCGTGAACCTTCCTCTAGGAAGACCTGGGTAGCATGGCCATAATAATACTGGTTGGCCCCACCTGGGGCCAACCAACTAAGCAGCATTAGCCTACTCATGGCTTAAACCAGACCCAGCAACTGCTCCAGACTGACACCAACAGAAGAGGAGCATAACCTTGTAATCAAGGTTGACTCCCAGCTAAAGTTCCATCATCATACCCTCTTAGCTGTTGTAGATGCAATCTTACCATATCAAACCAGTTCCGGTTCCAAAATCTTATATGCAGGGTATATGAACTGTCACTTTTAGTCCTTTCACCCCTTTGACTCTCCAAAAAGTATCTACAGATATTCAGAAATCCATCATCCTCATCTGTAACCAAGTCAGAGGTTTTTTTCCCAGAGGCACTTCATATGGAAGGGGTCGTCATATAAACTTCAAAGGGGGCTCAATCGATTGGAAATAGAGAGTTCTAGTGGCCTTTTTAAGGGTAAAAAGTGATCAGAAGGTAACTAACACCCTTTCTACGCCCACCATTTCCCCAAACACATCCTCATCACTCCACCCATCAAAATTTTGAGATAGCTATTTTGTTCTACAAAGTTGATTTCCAGAGAGAAATTATGTTTTTCAGGAGGACACTCCCCCCACAGCCCTCAGGGCAAGGGTTGTAAGTTATGCCCTTGGTGCGTATAAGCTTTTTATAGAAAGCTCTGTTGTAGAAACTTCAAAAAGGGCTCATTTGATTGGAAATTCAAAGGGTTAGTGCCCCTTTTAAATAATCAAAAGTGATTTAATGGGAACTAACCCCCCTCTCACGGCCACCTTTTCCCCAAACACATTCAATCAAAATTTTGAGATAGCCATTTTGTTCAACATAGCCTAGTTGAAAATTCTGGAAATTAGGCCTTTGAGCATGACAACCCCCCCCCCCCCTCCCCACAGTACTCAGGGCAAGGGTTGTAAGTTATGTCCTGGGGGTATATAAGATTTTTATAGAAAGTGTTGTTGTAAAACACTTCAAAAAGGGCTCATTTGAATGGAAATTTAAATGCCTAGTGTTCTTTTTAATAGTAAAAAGTGATTGGAAGGCAACTAACACCCCTTCCATGCCCACCATTTCCCCAAACACATCCAATCAAAATTTAGAGATAGCCATTTAAATATCTTCATTGTGCATTAATAATCACTAATAATTTGACTCAAACAAAACTAGTACTATAATAATTTTTGCTGTATAGATGTCAATTCAATAAAAAGTTAATTTAAAATGTAACCTACCTCTTAACATAGTCCAATTTTTTTATTTCAGCCAAAAGGAATGAACCTAGCAACACACAAACCAGTTTCTCACAAATTATCCTTTTTAAGTTTACTTAATAACCTATGATATATTCTTAATTATGGGCTGTGAGCAACTGTCCCCCCTCAAATGACATCTATGTGCTGGGTTTCTAAATTTTGTTGTTCAACAGTCCAGTATTTATTAAACTGGTTTTACAAACGTCTTTGTTACCTTAATTAACTTAATTTGCACTTCAGAGCATATTGAGATCCTTCTTGATCTTTGAATTGCTCCATACTTAATGATATGAATGATTAAACATCAAACGCATCCCACTGGTACTTCCAGGGAACGTAATTCCATTTGACATCTAATAACTTCTTGAAAGCTTCATCATTGGGTGCTGAGACTGTTGTATTTGAGAGACTAAGTGGTTTATTACATGGCTGGAGAAAAAACTGTCGAGTTTAGACAGGTGGCTTGAACAGCTTCTTAGAATGGCCCCTTCTGTCTGTGCCAACATTTTGAGAAGTTGACAAATTGGGGGGGGGGGTCTTGTATATCATAAGGAGATTAGCTCTTTGTTGTCATCAAACCAGTGCAGATAATTTCAGTTCTTTCAAGTGTTCATCATAAGGCTTGTCTCTCATCTTTGTAGCTCTCCTTTGCATCCCTTCCAGAAGCAGCATGGCACCCGTGTATCCTAGTGATGCTTTGCACATTCCAAAATCAAGCACTGCACTGACAAGGGCCTTGTACAACCTCACAAAAACATGTATTTGAAAACTATTCCAGTGGTTTACTACATGGCAGGAGAAAAATTGTTGTCAGTGTTGAGTTTTGACAGATGGCTTGAACAGCTTCTTTGAATGTCTCCTCCTGTCAGTGTATTTTGGAAAATTGAAAAATGAATTAGGTGTGTTTCTTATGAAGTAAGTTTATATGTCATAAGCTTAATCAACTCTTTGTCATCAATAAATCAGTGTAGGTAATTTCAGCTCCTTCAAGCATTCATCATATTGCTTGTCTCTCATCCTTGTTACTGCCTTTATGGCTCTCCTTTGCACCCCCTCCAGAAGCTCTACTTACCTCTGATAATTCTCAATGTTGTTTCAAGAATCTAGTTTATCAGTGGAATCACCTTGGAATTGTTTGCTTGGTACCAGTTCCAATTAAATTATTGTTTCACCAATACTTTGAAAGTATTTTGCCATTCAGGAAAGTGGGGTAATTTATGGGTATAGTTTTGGTGAGGTAATTTAAGTACAGGGTATTTTTGATCCTAAATTAATAAAATAGTTGTTTGTTAAGTAGGCTAATCATAGGCAGTTTTTCTTCAGTCAGTAAAAGTTGAAATGTTAGTCTAGGGATTGTGTTCTGTTGAAATTGCTAAAATATTCTTTATTCTGAAAATATTCGTTTTGTGTTTATTTTATAATATATTTTTATATATTGTATGATTTTGGATATAAAGTGAGTTACTTGAAATCAGTTACTCAGTGATGTGTGGGTCATAGGTTGCCAACCCCTGTTCTGAGGAATTCCAGTTTTCATAAGTTAGGTTGAGTAAAACAAAGAAGGCTGTAAATTGTTTGTCAAGTATTGTTTATTAGTTTGACATTAATTGAACAATTTGCTAGATATTGCTCTTTTAAGTAGGCCAAGGATATTATTTGCCTGTGAGACAAACTTCTTGTAGTTGAAATGACACTTATAGCAGTCATTTACAATTAATAATGTCAATGTCTTTTTTTGTTCATACTTTGATTTGTTTGAATTGTTTCTGCAAGTAAAAGACTGCTATTTGTGATCTAGTTGTGCTATTTGATTAAAATTTCTCAGAAATTATCAAAAAAATAATAAGGTAGTTTCAAATGACTTATTCTCATAGAAAGTTATTTCCATCTTATTTCATTTATTTTTTTATTTCAATTTATTATTTTATTTTTTTATTTATTTAATCGTATTTTCATTAAATTTACTTCCATCTTAATGTGTAACATTTATAACATAAGTATGAAGTTAAGTTGTACAAATAGTAATAATTTGTCATAGAAATGAAGCTATATTCAATATTTTTTGAACACCCTTTAGTAGCAGTAATTTGGGCGTAAGCAAGGTTAATAGTACATTCATATGAAAAAAAAAACTAACGTCTGGCCAAATTCCCTAAATGTGGGGATAATGTATTTTGGACAATATGTCTTGACCCAATCAATTTTCCAGAAAAGTCAAAAGGTAATATTCAAATAGAAATATTCTGGTGGGTTCCAATGCCAACAGAATGAAAAGAAAATTTTTTTTTTAATGTGAACTCAAAAAAAGATGTGAGCATCAGAACATACAGAAGCACTGTATTATGCTCAAATTAACTTGTGTATGTTATACCTAATTCAAACTGTAATGAAGGTAAGTAATCTTTTGTGGTTTTGGGCTACTGCGCTAAAATTAAAATTAGAGTAATCTATTCCTCTTGTACCCATTTTGGTTTTGTAAACAGTCTCACATTTACGTATTTTCACTGAAAACAATTGATATATTTAAATGTAAACATAAACAGGTATTTTCCAAAATTTAAAGTGTCAGGATCCATTTGATTGTATTCAATGAAAATGCAAGAAAAAGGCATTTTCAAAATCTGGGGGGGGGGATTAATTAATGAAACTATCAGTTATTGATTTAATAAGATATTGATATCTTGTATTTCTTCTGGAAATATTTAGTCTCAGCTTGATATAAGCTCTAATTTAAAGCACAAATTATAGGACTTAGTATAATTTTTGTGTACTCAGTATTTATATAGTTAATATAACAAAATTACTTAATTTTCAAAATTATGTAGTAAACAAGTCTACTTCAAGTAATTTTATAGGACTGACTGGTAATTTAATTGTGTATATACCAAAGGTAAATTTTTCTGCTTTGTATGTGTCTTAAGACAAATTATTAGAATATGAAATTGCTATGGGATGCTGTGTTCCCAATTTTGAAGTTTTATTCTGTAGATGTAAAGTTCTGCATTATCAATGAATTTGTTTTTACAAATTAGACCTACAATGTCTGTGGATATCTTTACAGTTGTTTTAGTAGGTAAAGTGGGAGAATTCAGACCCACCCCCTAATTCCAGGCTTATTTGAGTAAATGCTCTCAATGCCAGTAATATGCTATTTATTATATATTCTTTTTTTTTTTAAACTTGTTTTTGTTTCCAGCATGTATATAGTATTTTTTTTCAGATACTGATATGGAAGAGAATTCAGTTCCAAAGTTTTCCTTGTCTGTTGTTCATGACACACCAAATGGATGGGGGCCAAATACCATACCAGAACAGTATAGAGATATGCCATATCAACCATTTTCAAAAGGTGATAGATTAGGAAAGGTAAGTTTTTTCTTATATCTTAATTATGTATTTTGTGGACTTTTTCAGAGTTGGAATAATTTATTGTCTGTTTTGAGCAATTATATTTTGAGAACCAACGCCTGTCTAACTTGCATAGCAAGCAAGCCCATAAATATATATTTATATGGGTTGGGGAAAAATTCGACAAAAGGAAAAGAAACCAATTTTATGTGAACAAAATAGGGAATTGTAAGAAAAATGTAAAGATCATGATATTTTGGAGAGGGGAAGCAGGTTACCCCCTCAATATTTGTCTCCTAGAAATGTATAATGCTACCCATCGTCCTTTCTTAGTTTGGTCAGTCCATTCTAATCATATTGTCTTGGCAGAGTGCAGTTTTGCAACTGCAGTGAACAAAGTTGGTGCTTCAAACTTTGTACACTAGTGCAGGTTTGGGCTGTTTGACGAGGGAAAATGCATGATTAAACTTAGTTAAAAAAAAACTAACATGCTTTTGTACTGCTGTTTTGGCCTCAACTTGGCTTTGTCCAGCTATTCCCACTTGAGGAGTGGCGCCCCTCGAGGAAATTATAGCCTAGTAAACGACACAGCATTCGCACGGGATCTGACTAATGGACAATTCTTCTGGGATTGGTATGTTTTGATGGGCGTCTTTGGGCTGAAAAACCTCTTCCTAGCTAATTTATCTATTACGGGTTGCCTCCCCGTAGTAGCATAATATTTGTAGGCATGAATATATAATGAGTCGGAGGTAATAGACTTGAGATTGTCTGTGCAGGATTTCGACTCTTGTTGATAGAAGAACATCGCCAAGCGCTGAAAACCATGTTGTGACCAAGATGAGCCCAGGAGTGCACAAAGCCTCCATTCTTGGAGGTCCCAGGGACTTCTTGCTGTTCTGCTCTAAGCCGACTTAAGCACATCGGTGTAGACTTGAGACGATATGTGATCACCGTCCAGCACTTGTCTCCGGGATTCTTGCTTTTCCTGAGGCGAAAAAAATTTCAATGATTTAAAGAACATGAAAATTGGAACTTGGAATGTTACAACGTTAAAAAATGACTATCGTATCGATATTTTGACTGATGAATCCAAACGATTTGAACTGGATTTATTAGGAGTTTCTGAAACTCATATCCCAGGGGTAGGAATCATGAAATTAGGTGATATAGAATTTGTTTACTCAGGGAGGAAGGACGGGTTACATAGACAGGGAGTAGGGCTCATGATGAATAAGGAAGCTGCTAAGTCTTGTTTAGGCTGGGAAGATATTACTAATAGAATACTAATTGCTCATTTTATGACTAGAAATTTCAAGGTATCAGTTAGAGTGGTATACTCCCTCACATAGCCGACTAATAGAGATACTAGTGACTCATATGAATTTTATTAACCTTTACAGGAGCAAATAATCAAGGTCCCTCGTAGAAATATTAGGTTATTGCTGTGAGATTTCAACGCCCTGGCTGGTAGAAATAAGGATTGACGGTATCTCAGCGTAGGTAAATTTGGTGTAGGAAAAGAAAACAGTAATGGATACAGACTTTTGCAATTTTGTAGGTATAACAATCTAGTTATAACCAATACGGTGTTTGGTCATAAAATGGCTCATAAGCTAACATGGTATTCACGTGATGGTAAGACAGCAAACCTTATTGATTATGCTATAGTAAACCGAAGACTGGCAGGATCAATACAAGATACTAGGGTATATAGGAGTGCTGTTATTGATGTTAAAAGTAAAGATCACCATCTAGTAGTGTCAAGGGTAAATTTAAATCTGAAATATCGGAAGGGTAATTACCTCCCGGGAAGTTATGATGTTAGTAGACTCCAGGATGAGAATTTGAGAGAAACTTTCCAGGAACAGTTGAATACTAAACTTGAGAGTTTAACATTTGATAATGTGGAAGATGGTTGGAATAATTTTAGAAAAATAATTTGTAAAGTTGCTGAAGGTGTATTAGGGAAGAAAGCTAGAACTGCAGCTAAGAATATTAGTGAAAAAGCTTTAAGTTTAATAGAAAGGAGAAAGGACTTGTACAAGAATTATCTGAGTGATAGATCACATGAAAACAAAAGAAATGTAAAGAAAGTGGAGAAAGCATTGAAATATGAACTAAGGAGGTGTGAAGTGCAGGCCATGGATAAAATTGCCGAGGATTTAGAAGATGCAGCTAGACGGCATAATAGTAAAATATTGTACTGGCACGTTAACAAATTGAGAGGTAGTAGTCAATCCGGACTTGTCCCAGTTAAAGATAGGAATGGGGTGGCAATTAGCGATAAGGAAAAAGCTAAAGCGAGATGGGCCGAACATTTTGAGAATTTGAAAAAGTTTGTGATACCTTGGATGTGAAGGAAGATTTGTTTTGTGAGGAGGAATTAGAAACAGTACTAAAAGGATTAAAGAATAATAAGGCTCCAGGTGCTGATAGGGTAGTAAATGAGTTTCTTAAATATGGTGGCTCTGAGGTTAGAAATAAGTTATTGAAGATTATGAATATGATTTTTGAAAAAGTGGAAGTACCTAACGATTTTAGGAAAACCTTAATTAAGCCACTTTATAAGAAAGGTGATAAAAGAGAGTGTGGTAATTATCGAGGCATTAGTCTGGTCTCTGTAGGTAGCAAATTGCTTAGTAATATGATACTTTTTAGACTGAGAGATGCCGTAGACAAAGTTTTAAGAGAAGAGCAGTGCGGTTTTAGAAAAGGTAGAGGATGTGTTGACCAAAGTTTCACTCTTAGGTTAATAATTGAGAAGTGCCTGAGTTTTCAAACACCTTTGGTCCTCAGTTTTATAGATTATGAGCAAGCGTTCGATTCTGTTGATAGAGGAGCTTTAGTAAAGGTTTTATCCTTGTATGGTATACCAGACAAATATATTAGAATGATTAGTGCTAAGAACAAGAATAACACTGCTGCGGTTCAAGTAGGAAATGAAGTTAGCAGCTGATTTTCTATTAAATCAGGAGTTAAGCAGGGTTGTGTTCTATCCCCCTTTATATGGATCATTTGATGGACTTTGTCTTAAGGAGCACAGGAAAGGCAATGGGAGACCACGGAATCAAATGGGAAGGAAAAAGTCTCTTGGACTTGGATTATGCTGATGATTTAAGCATCCTGGATGATAGTGTGAGCAAAATGAATGAAGTTTTAGAGGTTTTGCGAGTTCAGGGTGCTAGTATTGGTTTGAAAATTAATGTTAGGAAGACTAAGTCACTAAGGCTAGGAATAAGTGACGATGAAAAGGTGATGCTGGGTAATGAAAACATTGATCAGGTGGGCAGTTTCACTTATCTTGGTAGTATTATTAGTAAAGATGGTGGGAGCAGTGAAGATGTTAAAAATAGAATAGCCAAGGCTCATGGTGTTTTTTCACAGTTAAAAAAAGTCTGGAAGAATAGGAAGATAAGTCTGCAAACCAAGATTAGAATCTTAGAAGCTACAGTGATGACAGTGGTCAAATATGGCTCTGAAGCATGGACGCTCCGAAAAGCGGATGAAGATTTGCTAGACGTTTTCCAGAGAAATTGCTTAAGGATTGTTCTGGGTACCCGGCTGAATGACCGTATTTCAAACAATAGGCTATACGAAAAATGTGGTTCAATACCGCTTTCTAAGTCTATAATGAAAGAAAGGTTGAGGTGGTTGGGGCATGTTGTGCAGATGAAGGGTGACAGATTGCCGAAGATTGTTCTTTTCGACCAACCATATAGGGCTAAACGGAAAGCAGGTCGTCCCCGTCTGGGTTGGGAGGACGTCATAAAGAAAGATTTAAAGGAAATGGGAACTTCGTGGGCGGGTGTAAAAAGGGAGGCTTTGAATAGATTGGGGTGGAGGAGGAGCGTGCGTAGCTGTGTTGGCCTCAGGCGGCTTGGTGCTGCGATGAGTTGTTAGTTAGTTTAGTTAGTTTTCTCCATATGATTACGGGTCCTGCAGATGCCTGAAGGGGATCCATTTATCTCTTCATTTGCCATTAAGAACTTGCAGGCCTACTTGTTATTGGGTCTCCCTAACTATATTCCAAAGATGTCTGCAGGCTGATAAAAATAAATATGATGACAGTAATAATGGTCTCTTTAGCATCTTTACCATCAAGCTAAAAATGGTGGCTTCGAAATTTTGCAAAAAGGAGTAACTAATAAAAGCAATAAGTGATATAGGAATCTTCAATTGATGGTAGTAATGTCTCGGCCTATAATGCTGGTTCCTGTGCCTAAACCTAAAGGGCATATTTCAAATTTTCAGAATTTTAAAGAAGATCAAGAATAAAAGTCTTAAAGTACCAAAGGACACAAAAATAAAATATTTTACCCCCCAGGATCTGTCTTAGGTCTAATCAAACATGAACAGGTATGCAAAAAGTGCCATAGCAAAGTAACATGCTACTTGGCAGTTTTCAGCTTTGTTGGCAGATTCTGTCTGAAAATACCATTTTTACATATAAAAATACTTTTTTCTCAAATAAAAGCTGTCAAAACACAAGTTGTGCTGCTAAAGAGTCAGCAGTTTTTAGAAGTTTGTTCAAGTTCTGCTATTGGCAGGTTTGGAACATTTTGCATGCTTGAACATGAAAACCGTGACTTTCTAAGATTTTTCTGTTGGTTGTTTCAATATTGTGATGTTTTCAGTTTATTTTCTCATTTTTGAAAGATTCGCCATATTAAACCACGAAAGTTAAATAAGCATAAAATTTTCGAAAAAAAAATCGAAAATTTTAATAACACCTTGTTGTGCATAAACTCTAATATTATGAGCTTTTTAGGAAAGTACTATATTTCCATCAGTTCTGCAAAAGGTGAACCATGACAGAAAATAAGTAAAACTAATTGGTTAAATTTGACAAAACTGTTTGTCTGCAAGAACTCAAACATTAACAATCAATAGATAGCTATGCATTGACTCTCAAAGACGACTATCCCCTAAAAGAAAAGCTACACTTTCTTAAGCTGGTAATGGAATATGTTCTTATCATGGCTGATTTTTTACCCATGTTTCTTTTTTAAATCTGGTACCTGCTAATACTGCATAACTGCAGTCGAAGGTCTTTTTTCATCAAAAATTGAATTATATAACACTATATAAAATTGAATATATATAAGCCCTATGGTTGTGTAACTTTCCAATTAAACTATTTCAAACAATTTTGTTTTATTTTCACCGTCCTTGGTACTTAAAAGTTTTTATGGTAAAACAGCTTTTATTCATGTATTTTTATACGTGTGAAAATTTGTGTTTGAAATATAGGTTCTGGGTATAGGTTCTAGGACGCCATCCAGGGCCCTCAAAATTTAGACTATGTTTGGCATGTTTTATTTATATGAACAAGGTATAGCCTTCCACTTAATGTATCCATGAAGATACATTATCAGGGCTGTGTGAGCCAAAAAAAGGTGTAAAAACATTGGAAAATTTTAAAAATTGTAGTTTGCTGGTCACTAATATTGCTTCTATTGAGTGTTTAGTCTAGTGTTTGGAATCAAAATTGGTTATCTTTGAGCTACAATAGCCAAAATATTTCTTGGTACAAATCTTGGTGGTCTCTCCCACCCAACACGGCTGGTTACCCCAAAATGCTTTTGCCCCTCCTCCTAGATATTTAAAAAAATTTTATATTCTCTTAAAAACGTTTTTTTGGTACTTTTATTTGAAAAAATCCAAAAAATAAGAAAACGCCCCTTCCGCTCTCTAGCTTTAGAAGAATTCATTTCTCTCACCTGTTATGAAGTGAAGTAGCGGCAATGCCTATCAGAAGACAGGCATGAAAAAAGGCACATATTTAAATATGAAAAATCATTTAATACTCCTTGAATTTTTTTTTTTTTTTTTTTGCAAACAGGATCCTAACTTTCCCTCAAAGTTTCAACTTAATATCACAAAGAGATAGACAACCTAACAAAGGTGTCTATAAAGTCAAAAGTTGTCTATAAAATCCGTCATAATTTTAATGGATACTACTGTATGAGACAAGCAGAAAATTGCTCGGCAGAGAATATCTTCTACTCATTACCTTGTGTTTTGATTATTTTTTTGTGGCCAGTTTTTTTTTTATATTCTGGTGAGCAGTGTTGCCAACGCAGCACAATTGTACTATTTTTTTGTACCGCTCAGAGGTTTTGGTACAATTCAGTACGCTTGGATATTTTAAGGTACAGTCCGAAAGTTCTGGTATATTTCAACACAGCTTGGTTGTATTTGCCAATTCAAGTTTTGCTTTTTCGAAATTTTCGTAACTCCTCCAGTTATCTTTTTGGGGTGTAAGTAAAAGAAAAAGTTTTTCTGGGGGAGAGGGGATTTAGAAAGTTTTTGCGGGAAGAAACTAGTATTTTGTCTGTGAAATTGAAACTGACGTCGAATGTTATAATTATGCTACAAAGAATCTTTTGTGGGACAAGAATTTGTTCGAAAAACTGATGTATTTTGTCTTGAACTGTCGGCAACGTTGTTGTTTCGTCAGTTCCTCACTCGGTTTTTCGTCTGCATCTTCCTAACTATATAGCAGAAAAAAATTTTAAATAGTGTGTATTATTAAAGTAAAACAGAAACATTCCTGATTTAATCTTGTTTTAACTAAAACAAATCTTCGATACTGCTAAAATTTTCTTCATAGTTTTAATGGAACTTGCTGTATAATGAGACAAAAAAAGAATTGTTTGGTAAAGAATCGCTTGTGGTCTCCAGCATATGATTGTACATGATTTAAATGCTGAAGTTAACATACATAGCGAATTATTATGTAGGATATCCTCACTGGAAATCTTGAATTTACTTTTCAATGATTTAGTGTGTTCTTACATTGGTTTGGCAGTAATTAGTAAGTTTGAGCATCTATTATAGAAGTTTTATTCCAGAAGTCTGTTGTTTCAGAAATTGATTTATGATCAAAAGAAGTTCTTGTCATTTCCAACATTTCAACTTCAGCCTTCCTCATTAATTGCCATGGCTTTCTTGATAGAACAAAGACAAAAAAAGCCTTTGTTCTATGTAAGGCAGAGTATATGCAGAACTTGGCCCTTTCCTAAGTCTTGACGTGGGACCAGTGGGGTGAAATGAACTGGAAGAATTTTTTGTGCACTCTAACCAATTTCTAGAAAAGAAGTGTGAAATACTACCTTTACTTTGCTTTTGACCTAACAATTTAACAAACTAAGGTTAATTTTTTTTTTCTCATGAATCGAAATAATGGTTGTCTTGCAACTGCAATTCAAAAAGAGCCTCAATTTTTGTATCCACTCAGAGCATGGGTTTAGGCCATCAAAAAGTTATAAAAATAATTGAGAAGAAGAAGCAGTTCCGGTTTTTATATACTAGAGAATTTCCTCAAGTATATGTTTTCTTCTTTAAGTAATATTATGACTTTGCAGAACGTTCTCAAGTTCATTTTACTATTTATATCGTTCCAAATGCCTTAAAAGATTATTTATTGTATATCATCCAATTTTTTTCAATTATTTTAAATATTAATCCTTATTTACCGACATTTTGCTTATGAACCTTTGAAGTTAAGAATCCAAAAAGCAGTGAACGTATAAGGACTTGGCTTATTTGGAATCTGAGAGCAAAATAAGAAAATCCCAGCTGAATGTATTGTATTGGAGTTGGGGGGAGGTTGGTTTTTTCCTATTGAAGCCGATGTGCAAATATGATTCTGTGAGGAAAATGCCTAAAATACAAAAAAAGTTTCAGTTCACCCACGTAGGTGATTTAAGATTCTTTGATTTCATTTGCGTTTTGTTATTTTTTACCTCTGTCTATTGTCATGACTGAATATAATGCAGACAATCTGTTTTCTTTCTTTTGTATTTTTTATTTTATTTATGTAATACACACCAAATATGCATATTTTGTATCGCGAAATTTACGAATTTCTCTTTTCAGGTTGCAGATTGGACAGGTGTATCATATCAAGATAGAAGAAATCAGAGTAAGTATTGTCCAAATTTGATTCTATTTCCTTTTTGTTTTTGAAATAATATTTTATTCAAAAAAGTAGATCTTCCGAAATTGATTCGTTTATTGCCATAAATTGGTTCTGTGACTAAACAAACAAGATTTTATGTCTAAGAGAATGTAATATATTTTTTTGTAGTTATTTGAGTTATTTGCTCATAATTAATTTGAAAGTTACACTTAATCTATTTAATTATTTCAACAGCGATAATTTAAACTTGCCTGTTTAGGCCAAGGTTTCAATTGACAGTCTAATCTTGTAACTAATACACAGTTACAGCAGCTAATATGACAATTGGTTCTGTTGAAGGAGATGAGGCTGTGGTCTTGTGATCTACTTACTTGTACTTGCTGCGGAACCAGATGCCTCCCTCGGCGTCTAGAAGAATCCGTAAGGTTGGCTTTGTCGTGATCTTGTGCCTGCTCTTCAACAAACTGTAGCCAGCAGCTGTCCAACTTTTTGCCAAACGTTCGAAATCCACCGATTTTGTCGAGTTCGTTTTGGCAGTTGCCCACCAATTCTTCATTTGACCCTCTGGACGTTTGCGCCAATCTGACTGAGGAGCAGCTAGAAGTACTTGCTTGATGATGCGGTTAATGGGTTTTCTCAGGACAAGGCCAAACCAACGCAGTCTTCTCTATTTGACAATCGTGGCAGTGGGCTCTATGTTACAGCACTGGTGGCGTACATCAGCATTTGAGATTCCGCAGGAGTATCAAAACCTCAGGATTTTTCGTAAACAGCGGTGATCAAAGACTTTCATGTCATGGAGATGAAGCGCGTTCAGTGGCCAAGCCTCAACTGCATAGAAGAGAACAGATCCTACAGCTATTATCAGAAGATGCTATTTCATTTAGCATTACTTGGGCAGTTGCTGGATCAGCAGCAAGAGCATCGGTGTCATCTGCGAAGTCTAGATCAGACGCGTTAATGACTATTTCTTAACGACACCATCAAAATTCGAGAGTGTTCTATCTAGAAGTTTTGTGATCTACAAGTGTTACTAATAATAAAACGTTTAAGCTATGACAATGCGGGTGTTTCAGTGTTCATCAAAGTGGCCTCATCTTTTTATAGTAGTTGATTACTTAAAAAAAATTACTTTTTCGGAAAAATTAAAAAATTTCTACTTGTTTCAGCTTAAGTGTACAAACGCAATTAATTGTATAATCAATGCATTTAATGGTATTATATGTTGAGTGTTTGTAAATATGAAGGGCCAAAATTGGTTACAAGATTTGTCAAACACTAAACAATAGAATAAAAATTATAAAAAAACTTTAAAAACGCTTTTACTTCAAAATGCACAAAACGAAAACTAATGTATTTTTTCCTGTTACCTGTTACTGTCAAGAATTGAGTGTAGAATCTTCATAACGTAATTATTTTGTCTTTCAATAGTTGTATAATATGGCCTGACTAAGGGGTGTCTTTTTACGTGTGTAACATTTTAGAGGGAGAGGAGTGATGCTGTCTTGGCCTCAGAAGTGTTCTTTTTTCCTTTTCCTTCTTGTTTTTCCCTTTTTTAAAGCCTGGCAACATTTTCTATGTATGTCTTTCCTCCCAGGGAAGGGGAAAGTTGTTTCCTCTGAGTTTCCTTTCTCTCTTTTCCTTCTTTCCCCCCCCTTTTTTCAAGCTTGGCAACTTGGGTTAGCAAATCTGATTTTATTTGTTCCTGTTCAAAATCGAAGAGTATATAAAACCAAGAAATGAATCTGAAAATGACAAACGGGTCTACGGCCAGTATAAGGAAACGAAGAGAACAAAAATGAAACGAATATTTCGCCAGTATATGGTAAGGCGTATTCACCGCAGAAAAACAAAACTAGAATTTAAAACTAAAACAATATCATTAAAAATATATATAAAACTAAAACGGACTAACCAATATATATATCACAATTTGTCACCGGTTCAAGTCAATATCTGGGGTTAACTGGTTCAGTAAGACTAAATTTTATTTAGCTTGACCTTTTAAGGTAAACATGCTTCACAACTTGGCGCCAGATTCAAGCCAATATCTGGGTTCAACCAGTTCAATAAAACTGAATTTTATAAGTAAATATGCTTCACAATTTGCACCGGTTAAAGTCAATATCTGGTTTCAACGGTTCAATGGGCGGGTGTAAAAAGGGAGGTTTTGAATAGATTGGGGTGGAGGAGGAGCGTGCGTAGCTGTGTTGGCCTCAGGCGGCTTGGTGCTGCGGTGAGTTGTTAGTAGTAGTAGTAGTAGTTTATGTAGCTTATCTTTTTAAGCTAAACATGCTTCACAACTTGGCACTAATTCAAGCCAATATTTGGTTTGAACCAGTTCAATAAAGCTAAATTTTATGTAGCTTATCTTTTTAAGGTAAATATGCTTCACAATTTGGCACCGGTGCAAGTCAATATGCCTATTACCATGAAGATGATGAGAGCCAGTTTCAGTTGGTGGATAGTACACGTATTCAGAAACCTATTTATGCACGAGGCCGTTATATGCGCAACCAGAGAGGTTTTATGAGAGGCATGCGAGGTCAGCAGCGAAACGCCTTTCAGGCGCAGCCCACGATGAAAGGGAACAAGTAATTTTATTTTGACTATTTTGAATCATTTAGAGTAATACAGAGACACAGGCAAAAAACAAACCAATAGTTGTGTGTTCTAAATCTGTTCTGTAAATTTTTTTGGTAGTTGAAGAAATTGGTTGGGATCTTTGAAACACCTCCCTCATATATGGGTGTCAATTTGGGAGGGGGGGAGTATTTCAAGGAAAAATATTTTTTGACATTTTCATTGAAAAAATACAAATTGTAACCTACGAAAATTTAGCCTAAGCTATTCTTTCTCTAAAATTACCTATATTAAAATTTACCTATATTGCCAATTCCTAGATGTATTTAAGCTTTTCGTTACTTTACTGAATGAAATTATAAAGCAGTTAATTTACAATCTGATTATATTCAGAATTTAATTATAATTTGAATACATTATATGTATTTTACTGAGTTAATTGATATAGGGATTTGTTATAAACTAATATTCATGGGCAGAAAGTATCCACTTCTGTTTGTCAAAGGTGATATAGTTTGCACTCCTCCCCCTCTCCTCTTTATTTCTCCTAAAAAAAATCTATAAAGCTTGATGACACAATAGTGTTTCTCAGTCTAAGTAACTGAACAATCTTTTCCGGACGACAAAATCCTTGTCCTAAAAAAATTTTTTTTCTTAGTTTTGGGAGTTCATTTTGCAAATGAAGGCCATAACACTGTCATTATGAAGGCTATTACTTCGCGATCGCAGATTTCATTTGCGAAATAGGCCATTATATATATATATATATGCATATATTTATAGTAGTAGTAGTAGTAGGAACAGTATTAATACCAGTATTAGTATTTGCTTATTTTCTTTTTTTGAGTTTAACATCCCTCTCATGATGCCCTGAAAGTTTTACCTTGATACGGTAAGTCATTCCGAAGATATTATCGATACGCCCTTTTGTATGTATATACGCTATCGATACGCTTAGATGGTATGTTTTGTTTTAGTCCAACTTTCCCCTCAATGTGCCGTCAAATTTTCACTTCAATATCTTCAGCCTATATGCGATATTGTATAACACAGGCTTTAATGCATAAACGTTTTTCGCGACACCAGATTATGCCTAAAGTTAAGGTAAGCACTCATATCTTGGTCGCGACCCCGTTCCGGAACAGGGACGTAATTTTTTATATGCCAGGGGGGAAACTGCCCCTTCCAGACCTTGGTTTGCCCCTCCCCTCCCCAACTGGCTGAAATTTAGTTTCTTCAATAAGATAAGCCTGTATAATTCAAGCATCCACAGAAACGGGTCAGTTTTCTTTATTATATCTTTACCTTTATGGTACTATATGGCTTATTTTTCAGTTTTCACTCTCTTTAGGGAAATTGGCTCCAACTTTGCCCTTCCCCCAGGATTCTTACGAAATTACGCCACTGTTCCGGGCACAAGCACAATCACTTCAGTATGAGGTTACATTTGGTCTTATGGCGTTATTGGTAAGAAAAAAAGATGCAACCAATTTTGGATTTTTTAAAGTCTACAGTAGTGGTTCCCAACTGATTTTGGGTAATCCCCACCTAGGCAATTCCAAAATCCTGACAACCCCTCGTGATATTTAAATTTTGTTATTTAAAATTTGATGTGTATTCAGCTGAAGAAAGCTTACGTGGCCGTTAACTTGGTTTCTTATTTTCGGGTTGTATAGTTTTTTTCTTTCTTTTTTATGGTTCTTTTTTTTCGGGTTTTTTTCGGGTTGGTAGCATATTTTATATAATGAAAAATACTTTCTAAATGCAACACCTTTTAAACAATGTATGGCATCATTGCAATACTATCATGTATCTTTTTTGCTCTTCAAATGTATATGAATGTGATGTTATTCACATGATAAATGTTTTTTCCCCATTAAATCTCCAAAGTATAGTTAGCCAAATGGTCCACGTCCTGCACATGACCCACCAAAATATTGCCATGCCCCACCATACCATGCCCCACCATGCCCCACCACCGTTGCCATGACCCACCAAAATATAGCCATGCCCCACCATGACCCACCAAAATATTGCCAAGCCCCACTGGCATGGCAAAGTATTGCCATGCTCCATGTTGGGAATCACAGGTCTACTGTAATTTAAGACCGGGTGGGGACTAAATTATTTGTCAGGTATTGCTAAATTAAACAGCAGTGTTGTGTATTGGGATTGAAAACTGTCTTATTTGTGGGCTGTGTGAATCTATTCCCGGTTCCTTTTCTTTGTCTTGCTTTATGAGTTCGGTTAAATATTAAAGAAGGCAATATTTTTGGGAAGTGGAGTTTTAGAAGTATTTACCTGTGTATTTATAGCATAGCTGAGGCTTCAGAAGCTGTCTGAAAGGTGCCATCTTACGATGCGTTTTTGGGGGAAATGCCAAAACTCTGATGCCCATCGCAAAACCTTGTCGAATTTTTTAAATTGCAGTCCAGTGGACCGAAATCACGTAGTGGAGTCCTCATTCCGTCATGCCAATTCCTTGGTCCTCCATCACAAAAGGCATCAGTACGGTATCTATCGTCCTTTGTGAAGCACTACAAAGATAAACTTCTTGAAAATGCTGTGTAAAGAATTGATAATTCATTTTTCTATTTATTTCATTTTTATTATGTGTTTTATTGAGCATTCATTTATTTTTTGTAGGAAGCAAAGTAGGAGTACACAACCAAAATGGCAAAGAACCTCGCAACAATCGGGCAGGAGATTTGATAATCGTGCGCAGTCAACTAAGAATAGAGAGTCGTCCGTCACAGTTCAGCCCTCTTGGACAGTCATCGAGGAGATAGATTTCCCACGACTAGGAAAATTGAGTTTACCTAACATCAAAGAATCAGGAATCCTTTATAAATGTGGAGAATTGGAGTTATATGATAAGTCTTATGACAGGGTTAATGTGAAGTCTGAAAAGAAGTTGAAAAGGATTGATCGAATGATATATAGAGTGACAACATCAGATGATCCTATTATCAGAAAGGTGGGTGCAGTTTTGCTCTCTTTTGTCCGGTTCTAAGCCGGCTTAAGCCCTTCGGTGTAGACTTGAGAAGATATGTGATCCCCGTCCTGCACTGGTATCCGGAATCATTACTTTTCCTGAGGCAAACATAATTTCAATAATTTAAAGAATATGAAAATTGGAACTTGGAATGTTACGACGTTAAAAAATAACTATCGTTTCGATATTTTGACTGACGAATTCAGACGATTCGAACTGGATGTATTAGGAGTTTCAGAAACTCGTATCCCAGGGGTAGGAAGCATGAAATTAGGTGATATAGAATTTGTTTACTCAGGCAGGAAGGGTGGGGTACATATATAGGGAGTAGGGCTCATGATGAATAAGGAAGCTGCTAAGTCTTGTTTAGGCTGGGAAGGTGTTAATTATAGAATACCAATTGCTCATTTTATGACTAAAAAGTTCAGGGTATCAGTTATAGTAGTATATGCCCCTCTAGAACCGACTGACGGAGATACTAGTGACTCAGATGAATTTTACATACAGTTACAGGAGCAAATAGACAGGGTCCCAGGTAGAAATATGATGTTATTACTGGGAGATTTTAACCCTCAGGTCGGTAGAAATAGGGATAGATGATATCCTAGCCTAGGTAAATTTGGTGTAGGAAAAGAAAATAGTAATGGATACAGACTTTTGCAGTTTTGTAGGTATAACAGTCTAATTATAACAAATACGGTGTTTGGTCATAAAATGGCTCATAAGTTAACATGGTATTCACGTGATGGTAAGACTGCAAACCTTATTGATTATGTTATAGTAAACCGAAGACTGGCACGATCAATACAAGATACTAGGGTATGTAGGGGTCTTGTTATTGATGTTAAAAGTAAAGATCACCATGTGGTAGTGTCAAGGGTTAATTTAAAGCCGAAATATCGGAAGGGTAACTACCTCCCGGGAAGTTGTGATGTTGGTAGACTCCAGGATGAGAATTAAAGAAAAACTTTCCAGGAACAGTTGAATACTAAACTTGAGAGTTTAAAATTTGACAATGTGGAAGATGGTTGGAATAATTTTAGAAAAATAATTTGTGAAGTTGCTGACGGTGTCTTAGGGAAGAAAGCTAGAACTGTAGCTAAGCATATTTGTGAAAAAGCTTTATGTTTGATAGATAGGAGAAATGGCTTGTACAAGAATTGTCTGAGAGATAGATCATATGAAAACAAAAGGAATGTAAAGAAAGTCAAGAAATCGCTAAAATATGAACTAAGGAGGTGTGAAGTGGAGGCCATGGATAAAATTACCGAGGATCTGGAAGATACAACTCGGAAGTATAATAGTAAAATATTGTACCTGCATATTAACAAATTGAGAGGAAGTTGTCAATTTGAAATTGGAATAGTTAGATAGGAATCGGACCGCAATTAGCAACTAGGAAGGAATCAAAGAGAGATGGGTAAAACATTTTGAGAATTTGATCAAGCAATATACACTTGGAGGAAAAGATATATAGGAAAACAAAAAAGTTTTCTGATACCGTGGATATGATTGATGGTTTGTTTTGTGAGGAGGAATTAGCGACAGTACTAAAAGGGTTAAAAAATAATAAGGCTCCAGGGGCTGATAGGGTGGTAAATGAGTTTCTTAAAAATGGTGGCTTGGAGGTTAGAAATAAGTTCCTGAAGATTATGAATATGATTTTTGAGAAAGGGGAAGTACCTAATGATTTTAGGAAAACCTTCATTAAGCCACTTTATAAGAAAGGTGATAAGAATGAGTGTGGTTATTATTGAGGCATTGGTCTAGTCTCTCTAGGCAGGAAATTACTTAGTAATATTATACTTTTTAGACTGAGATGTCGTTGACAAAGTTTTAAGAGAAGAACAGTGCGGTTTTAGAAAAGGTAGAGGATGTGTTGACCAAATTTTCACTCTTAGGCCAATAATTGAGAAGTGCCTAAGTTTTCAAACACCTTTGGTCCTCAGTTTTATAGATTATGAGCAAGCGTTCGATTCTGTTGATAGAAGAGCCTTAGTAAAGGTTTTATCATTGTATGGTATACCAGACAAATACATTAAAGTGATTAATCCTATGTACGAGAATAACACTGCTGCGGTTAAGGTAGGAAATGAGGTTAGCAGCTGGTTTTGTATTAAATCAGGAGTTAAACAGGGTTGTGTTCTATCCCCCTTTATATGGATTATTCTGATAGACGTTGTCTTAAGGAGCACAGGAAAGGCAATGGGAGACCACGGAATCAAATGGGGAGGAAAAAGTCTCCTGGACTTGGATTATGCTGATGATTTAAGCGTGCTAGATGAAAGTGTGAGCATAAAGAATGAAGTTTTAGAGGTTTTGCGAGAACAGGGTGCTAGAATAGGTTTGAAAATTAATGTTAAGAAGACTAAGTCACTGAGGCTAGGAATAAGAGAAGGTGAAAAGGTGACGTTGGGTTATGAAAAGATTGATCAGGTGGGCAGCTTCACTTACCTTGGTAGTATTATTAGTAATATTTGTGGGAGCAGTGAAGATGTTAAAAGTAGAATAGCCAAGGCTCAGGGTGTTTTTTTACAGTTAAAAAAAGTATGGAAGAATAGGAAGATCAAGTCTGCAAACCAAGATTAGAATATTAGAAGCTACAGTGATGACAGTGGTCAAATATGGCTCTGAAGCATGGACGCTCCGAAAAGCGGATGAAGATTTGCTAGATGTTTTCCAGATAAATTGCTTAAGGATTGTTCTGGGTACCCGGCTGACTGACCGTATGTCAAACAATAGGCTATACGAAAAATGTGGTTCAATACCACTCTCTAGGACTTTAATGAAAGAAAGTTTGAGGTGGCTAGGGCACGTTGTGCGGATGAAGGAAGACAGATTGCTGAAAATAGTTTTTTTTTCAGCCAACCGTCTAGGGCTAAAAGGAGAGCAGGTCGCCCTCGTCTCGGGTGGGAGGACGTAATAAAGAAAGATTTAAAGGACATGGGAACTTCGTGGGTGGGTGTAAAAAGGGAGGCTTTGAATAGATTGGGTGGAGGAGAAGCGTGCGTAGCTGTGTTGGCCTCAGGCGACTTGCTGCTGCGGTGGATTGTTAGTAGTAGTAGTAGTAGTATCCGACTGTAGTGTAGTAATTGCATAAAGGATAGAAGGGTAGATTTGGTGAAAATCTGAAAAGAAGTCGCATAGCATTGGTTGAATAAAGCGGAGTGGAGGAGGGGTTTGCGCGGCACAGCTTTGTTGGCATCAGACAGTTTGGTTTTGCATTGAGATGTTAGTAGTAGTAATAGTTGGTTGACTAATATATAGTGACATTCTGATAACCCTATTATTAGAATGATGGGTTATTTTTGACTCCCTTTTCTTGTATCTGGCTCTAATATGGTATTTGGATAAAGGATAGAAGGGTAGATTTGGTGAAGGTTTGAAAGAAGTCACGAAGGATTGACTGATTGAAACAGGGTAGAGGAGGAGTGTATACAGTGCAGCATTGTTGGTATCAGGTGGTTTGGTGCTGCATTGAGATGTTAGTAGTAGTAATAGTTGGTTGACTAATATATAGTGACATTCTGATAACCCTATTATCAGAATGATGGGTTGCTTTCGAATCCCCTTTTTTGTATCCAGTCTTAATACGATAATTGGATATAGGAAAGAAGGGAAGATTTGATGATTGTCTGAAAAAAAAGTCGCAAGAGATTGAAGTTGGGTAGAGGAGTAGTGTGCACAGCTGTGTGAAGTTGGGAAGATTGCACGTTGGTAGAGGAATAGCATGTGCAGCTGTGTGGATATCAGACAGCTTGGTACTGAAGTAGTTGTTTCCAGTAGTGCTAGTTGTAGATTAATATGTAGTGTCATCAGATAACCCTATTATCTGAAAGGTGGGCTGGGTTTTTGCTCTTTTCTTGTATCTAGCTCTAGTGCTTTAATTGGATAAAGGATAGACGGGTAGATTAACTTCCTTAAAAAAAAACAGGCGGAAATATTGGATTTTATAAGAGGATTCTACTGCCCAGGTTGGTAGAAATAGTGATAGAGGGTATCATAGTCTAGGTAAATTTGGTGCATGAAAGGAAAATTTATTTATTTCCCTCAAAACCGAGGAGTAGATAAAATTCATAAATGAAATTGCAAAAGAAAGACTAAATAATTCAATAAACAAAACAAGCATTGATTTAAAATAGGCTTAATAACCTAAATGAATAAAATACTTAAGAAAAAAACAACAACAAAATATCAAACATTATTTAAATTCTGAAAAAGAGGAAAAGATTGTACATAGAGAGAAAATTTTCACACTTATGATAAAAATTACCCCCCTTAATCCTAGCTAATTCCAGCAGCTCTTTAATTTTAAATCTCAAAACTAATTCAGCTTTACTAAAACAAATTGGAAAGCCAATTAAAAATTGTACTTGGTTTTAGTTTACTTGGTTTGCAGACAGCTATAATTTTTTTTGGGAATAACAATCTGGTCATAACCCATGCAGTATCTGGTCATAAAACGGCCCATAAGTTAACATGATACTCACATGGGGGTAATCCTTATCATTTATGTTATTGTAACCCTCAGACTGCCAGGATCGATACAAGAGGGTAGATTATTTTGAAGGGTTGTTATTTATGTTAAAAATAAGGTTTGACATCTAGTAGCATCTATAATTAAAGGAACGGAAATGAGAAATGGTTAGATATACAGAATATAATATATTAATTAAAAAAATAAGTTATATATTGCAATTGGTCGTTTAAGTCTATCCAATATAAACGAAATTTCGCTATTTAATATCAGTCTTTTTCGATAAATTCTGCTATCCAGTATTGAACTAAATGTACGATAATTTATTTCAGTATATAGATTACATTTCTAACCTAAACCTAGCTTGTATTGGGTAAACAAATTTCGTCTTATAGATAGCATAGATAGGCTCTGCTGTGCACAGTAGGTAAGTATAGTAAGTAAAAAATGAACAGAAATATTCTATTTGATACATGTAAAATATTTGCTCTTTTTTGCTAATCTAAAGATATCAAACTGGTACCTTTTTAAAAGAAGAAACTAAGGAAAAAGAATAAAATGATGCTCTTCATCTAAGCTGATGTTTGTCTGTTAGATTTTTCTGTGGGTCAGGTTCGTCATAACCCACGAGTATACAGACAAGCCGTTAAAATTAACCAGTCAAGTCAAGACAAGCCGTTAAAAGAAGTCAGACAAGCCGTTAAAATTAACCAGTCAAGACTTTAGACTCAGTGGTAGATGATCAGACTCAAAGGGTGAAGATTTTAAGGAAAGCAAGAAGTTATTGAGGAATTTTTGAGTCTTGAATAAAATAAAACTAGTGATTATATTTCGGCTGTATAATTAATAGAAATTTCTAATTGAATGAGTCCTTTGTGAAGTTTCTACGACTATTCCTTCTATACGAAGTGCCCTCGTCTAAAAAAAAATAATAATACATTGTGCTATCCAGTATTAGACTAAATGTGCGATAATTTATTTCATCATGTAAATTATATTTCTAACCTTAACCTAGCTTATATTGAATAGGAAAAAAATTCGTCTGATAGATAGCTTAGGTTAGGTTCTGCTAAATATAGTAGGTAAGTATAGTATGTCAAAAATGAACAGTTCTATAGAATACATGTAACATTTTTATTCTTTTTTTTATCTATAACACATTTAAAAAAAGAGGTTTTTTCTATACTAAAGAATTCACACTGGTACCTTTTCAAAAGAACAAACTGATAGTTTTATCTAAGATGATGTTTGTCACGTGTTTTTCTGAACCGTCGGGGTCGTCATAACGCACGGGTATGCAGACCAGGCGTTAAAATTAAGCATTCAAGATATTAGATTCAATGGTAGACTCAAAGGGTGAAGATTTTAAGGAAAATAAACAGTTATTGAGGAATTTTTTGAGTCTTGAATCAAAATGAAACTAGTGATTATATCTGCTGTATAATTAATAGAAACAAATGACAATTTTAGCTCACTCAGAAACTTTTAATTTGAATAATTTGATTTGATTTTGTAGCTATTAGTCTTGTTTTTTTAGCAAACCAATCTGCAGATTTTAAAGAAAACGATTTTAATGAAAACCTGAGGATTCTGATCCTCAGGGCTAAAAGAGGGCTAATTATTAGCCCTTTTTGTTACAAACATTTTTGTTCATTCAGCTCTGATCAGCTGTCTAAGGACTTTAATGAGATTGTCATCAAAGTTCTCTCTTTAATGTTCTATTAAGTAGGAATGCTGGATTTTTGGCTAAGATCAGTGAGCTGTGAAATCTTAGTATTTTTATGAAACAAAAAAAAAGGTAAATCCGAGGAGAAAGAAGTCTCGCTCAAATTTTGGAAAATACTTTCGATTCATTTTTGATTTTTGACTAAAAAATGTTGATATACCTGGGGATATATCTTATTTTGAAAACGGAAATTATGGTTAAAAATAGGGCTTTTGTTCCACTTGTACTGCTTGTACAAAGCACCCTATAAATCAAAATTCTGAAATAACTTACCAGGGATTCCAATCCCCGAAAATTTAGTGGAGGGAAGGGGGATCTTTTCAAGTATTTTTAAATGAAGATGCAAAAAAATGTGTATCGAAATCTAGGGGGGGGGGCTGTTCTTTTTCGACTTCTATTTCGGAAAAAATACCAAATATCCATAACTTTTTGTCGATGTAGAGATTTAATCTTTAAGGTTGATTTTCTCCTTATGTGTAGTTTTTATTCTGTTGCTATCACTGACAAGCATAAGCCTACTAATCTCGTATTTAACAAGTAGATAATGCATTATTTACGAATATGTTTGTGTCTTCTTTTATAGTTGTTGAAAAAAAAAAAAGGGTTGTTAAAAAACTGTCTTAATTTTGCACCTCTGATGTAATGCACAAGGATATTTGTCGTTTTTTTTGTGTTTAATGACTTTCTTCTAGCCAACCAATTATGTAGCTTGAATTTTTAACTCATTCGTTTTTATCATCCTGTAATCGCTTACCCCTTTCTGATTTCATGAATAGACAATGCATTATGTATTAATGTGTTTATGTATTCTTTTTTAGTTGCTGAAAGAAACCGACGGCAATGTATTTGGCACTGACTTGATTTTGTCAGCTCTTATGTGCTGCACAAGGAGTAACTATAGTTGGGACATTGTTGTCAACAAAATTCAGGGAAGATTATTTTTCGACAAAAGAGATGCCTCTGATCTAGGTTTGTTCATTGATTTTTATAAAGCTTTTATTTATTACAATTACTTTTTTGTAAGATAAGTTCTGATAGATTATATTAAAATTACGACAATCGCTTGATATTGCTCAGCTAATTTTGAATGATTTTTTTTTCAGCATTGATTTTGCTCGGGCTTGATCAGCTTTAGTTTCCTTTTAATGAAACTATTAATTATAAAACCACTGCTATATAAACAGTTTGTACACTAGTTTTTACAGAACAAAACTAATTCTTGTTGTTTTCCTAGTGTATGTGTTACCGTGAATGTCCGCAAATTGGTGAATTTTGATATTCACCGGTGAATGTCCAAAATACCTTTTTTCTCCTTGGATTTAGTCAGCATTGCCAGTCAACTTTTTCAATTTAGTGCAAGGTTTGGTGATGACAGGTTAACTTAGAACAGATTAGATTGTGCTAGGCAAGGTTAGGTTGGGTTAGCTTAGGTTTTTAACCCATTTTGATATTTAGAGCCCAATGTGACCTAACCTAAACTTACATAATTTAACCTAACTTTAACTTTTACCATCATAACTTGCATAAGACTGAAAAAGCTGACTCGCAAAGCTAATTGAATCCAACCAGAGAAAAAGAAATTTCGAACATTCACTGGTGAATGTCGACTTTAATCAGATTATTTGAAAAAAACTACGTTTTCTAAAGAGTTAAAGAGGCTGATTTACAAGGTCGAACCTTAAAACGTACAGGGATTAGGAGGCACAGTTGGGGGGCTGCCCCCCCAAATCCCCGCTGTCGCAGCCTTTAAATAAAAAAAAGTTTTTTAAACTGACAGTAAGGAGCGACATTAAATCTTAAAACGAACAGAAATTATTCCGTATATGAAAGGGACTGTGCCCTCCTCAACGCCTCGCTCTTTACGCTAAAGTTTGACTTTCTCACAACTCTTTTTTTAAACAATAAAAACTTTAGCGTAAAGAGCGAGGCGTTGAGGAGGGCACATCCTCTTTCATATACAGAATAATTTCTGTTCGTTTTAAGATTTAATGTCGCTCCTTACTTTCAGTTTAAAAAACTTTTTTTTTATTTAAAGGCTGCGAAAGCGGGGGGTTGGGAGGGGCGGCAGCCCCCCAACTGTGCCTCCTAATCCCTGTACGTTTTAAGGTTCGACCTTGTAACTCAGCCTCTTTAACTCTTTAGAAAACTTAGTTTTTTTCAAATAATTTCTGCACGTTTTTGTACAGTTTATTACTTATTATTGCTTGACTAACTGTTTGCTGATCATGTCAGGAGTTATTTAAAAAAGAAACTGAGTTTCTTTTTTAAACTGTAAATTCAGTATATAAAAAATTTTCTCTGACTGTGAAACGAACCCAGGTTGCGCGCCTGAGAGTCACGATTCTTGACCGTTGGACTAAAAAGGCGCACTTATAATTGTTTTTTAGTAAAGGTAATTTATTTTTTAAAGCAAGCAAATCCCCGTAAAACTTGATATTTGGTTCATGGAAAACAGGGAAGGAGTAATCAAATTGAGCTGAAATTTCGAGGATAGGCTTCCAGGCCTTAGAAAAAGTTATCTTCTAAATTTCATCCCGATCAGACAACGTTAAAGGGGGTTGTGGTGGGAAAAATTAACATGGGCTATTATAGGAAAACGAGTTTTTTCGTAAATGTAAATTCGGGGGATGATTTTTTCGGTCTGAAAATATCAAAAAGCCCTAACAGCTCGAATTCTGCTTCGAATGAGTCCTCATTCACCCGGATCAGTTGCCAACTGTGGCCTTTAGGCGTGTATAACAAAAAAAAAAGAGAAATGAATTTTAAGTGGCTATATTTGGTTTTTTTAAAACAGGGAAGGAGTGATCAGATTGAGCTGAAATTTCGAGGATAAGCTCCCGGGCCCTAGGAAAGCTTAACCTTTAAATTTCAGCCCAATCGGACAACGTCAAAGGGGGGACTGCGGTGGGAGGGTCGAAACTTCCGGCCCAGTTTACCCCATGAATACAAAGTTGGAGGAGGATGAAATTTTGCAGGTTTCTTAGTTTGAGCTTTGGCTACAAAATGCGATCACCGCCGTCTCTCTGCGGCCTCTAGGACCTGAAATCGCTTAACATTGTGGTGGGTCGCCTCTTTATAGAGGCACAAGTGTGCCTCCTTGATAAAGTCTGAGGGGAGTGAAATTTTGCACGTTTCTTAGTTTGAGCTTGGGCTACAAAATGCGAGTGCCACTGTCTCTCTGTGACTACTTGGACCGGAAATTGCTTGCGGATTTTTATAGGAAAGCGAATCTACATTTTCCCAGGCTAGCCTGCTTATCGCGGGTTTTTATAGGACAGCGAATTTTCTCGAAAATGTAAATTGGGAGGATAATTTTTTTGGTCTCAAAATATCAAAAGACCCTAACAGGTCAAATTCTGCTTCGAATGATTCCTCATTCACCTAGATCAGTTTCCAACTGTGGCCTATAGGCGTGGATAAGAAAAAAAAAGAAATGATGATAGATGAATTTTAAGTGGCTATATTTGGTTTTTTTAAAACAGGAAAGGAGTGATCTGATTCAGCGGAAATTTTGAGTATGAGCTCCTGGGCCCGAGTCAAGCTTAACCTCTAAATTTGAGCCCAATCGGACAACGTTAAAGGGGGGCTGTGGTGGGAGGGTCGAAATTTCCGGCCCAGTTTACCCCATGAAGAGAAAGTCGGAGGAGGATGAAATTTTGCAAGTTTCTTAGATTGAGCTTGGGCTACAAAATGCGATTGCCGCCGTCTCTGCGACCTCTAGGACCAGAAATCGCTTAACATTGTGGTGGGTCGCCTCTTTATAGAGGCACAAGTGTGCCTCCTTGATTTCAGACAATCGCGGTAACATATACACATATAACAAATGAAAATGACATAACCAACGAAAACGAAGTGACTGAAACTTTCTGTCTGCCGTTTTTTGTTTGCCCTGTAAAATTGTGTTTTGTAGTTGAACACCAAGCGATATTTCTCAGAGAATTGTGGTCGATATTTTTTTTTACTTAAATGATGCTTTAGTATTGATTTTCACGGGCTTGATCTGCTTTAGTTTCCTTTAATGAAACTATTAGTTATAAAACCGTTGCTATATAAACAGTTTGTTTACTAGTTCTTACAGAATAAAAATATTTTTGTTGTGTTTTCCTAGTGTATACTCATAACCAATGAAAATGACAAAACCAACGAAAACGAAGTGACTGAAACTTTCACACTGCCATTTTCAAAAAAATTTTACAAAAAAGGCACATATTTAAATCTGAAAAATCATTTATTACTCCTTGAAAGTTTTTTTTTTTTTGCCCTGTAAAAATTATGTTTTATAGTTAAACATCAAGCGATATTGCTTAGAGAATTTTGGTCAATGTTTTTTTAATTAAATTATGCTTTAGCATTGATTTTGCACGTACGATCAGCCTTAGTTTCCTTTTATTGAAACTATTGGCTATGAAATCGTTGCTACATTAACAATTCGTACGCTAGTTTATCAATAACAACACTAATTCTTGTTGTGTTTTCTTAGTGTACACACATAACAAAAGGAAATGATATACCCAGTGAAATCAAATTGCCTGTAACTTCAACTCTGTCTTTTTTAGTTTTCTTTTTTTATAATTCGGGTAATAATACATAACCAACGTAAAATCACAGGACCGACAAAATCTGAAACTCACTCGGCCAAGTTTAAGTTTTTTTTTTCTCTAAAAATTGTGTTTTAAAGTTAAACATCAAGCGCTATTGCTTAGAGAATTTTGATCAATAGTTTTTTGCTTAAATTATGCTTTAGCTTTGATTTTGCACGTACGATCAGCTTTATTTTTTTTTTTCGGAACTATTGGTTGGCTATGAAAGCGCTGCTATATTAACAGAATATATGCTAGTTCTTCCACAAACAGACTTATTCTTGTTGTGTTTTCCTAGCATACATACATAATCTGTAAATAAGGAACTGTAAAAGACTGTAGATAAGGAACGATGCGGCTCAATAGTAACCGAAACTCTAAGAAGAAGAGTTTTGATAACAATAGATACATACAAAAAAAAATGAGTTTTGATGCTTATTCAAAATATGTAAAATTCATTAAATTTAATGGTATCCGTCAAAAGTTACGAGCCTGAGAAAATTTGCCCATTTTTGAAAAAGGGAGAAACATCCCCAAAACATCAAGTGATCTTAATAAAAATCACACAATCAGATTCAGCATACCAGAGAACTCTATTGAAGAGGTTCCAAACTCTTATTTGCAAATAAGTGGAATTTTGCTTCTTTTTTTTGCCAGAAGAAAGATCACGGATGCGTGTTTATTTGTTTTGTGTTGTCTTTTTTTTCCAGGGGTGATCATATCAAGCCAGTGTTCGTAGACGTTCGGGAGAAAGCTCTTTTGATCAGAAATCAAAAGTTTCAGTTCCCTTTTTAAGGGAACAAAAATATTGGAGGACAGCTAGCCCCCCTCCCATGCTCTTTTTTTCTTCAAAGTCATCTGATCAAAACTTTGAGACAGTCATTTTGTTCAGCATAGTCGAAATATTTAATAACTATGTCTTTGAGGATGACTTGACCCCTCACAGTCCCCGGGGGAAGGGCTGTAAGCTAAGAACTTTGCCCATTGTTTGCATATAGGGTTATAGATGTTGATTGGGAACATATAGACGTTTTCAAGGGGTATTTTTCTGCGGGTGGGGGGGGGGGTAAGTTACGTTGTAGGATTTTTCCATGGAGGAATTTTACAGAAGTTTTTTTAACTGAAAATCAATACCTAGCTCTTTCCGCTGAAGTTTTTTTTAATATTTCTAAAAGAGCTATTTATTCTAATTAAACGGCCTTTGTGATTAAGGAGTCATTCTTAAAGAATTGGGATAAAGGGGGCGACCCCGCTCATATACATAATAATTTCTGTTCGTTTTAAGTTTTTAATGTTGCTCCATACTTTCAGTTAAAAAATAACTTGTTATTTTATATAATGACCAACAAATACGAACTGACTTAAACTTTCGCCGAAACTGAAACTTTTTTTTTGTAAAAATTTTGTTTTGTAGTTGAACACCAAGCGATCTTGCTCATAAAATTTTTTTCGATAATTTTTTACTTAAATTATGCTTTAGCATTGATTTTGCATGTACAATAAGCTTTAGTTTCCTTTTATTGAAACTATTAGCTATGAAAACATTGCTATATAAAAATTTTGTACGCTAGTTCTTCCGTAACAGAATTTGTTTTTCTTGTGTTTTTCTGCTGTACACACATAACCAACTAAACTGACATGACCAACGATCTCGCACTGACTGAAACTTCCATTCAGCAATTTTTATTTTTTTTTCTGCTCTTTAGAAAAATATATAATTTGACTCAAAGCAATATTGCTGAGCGAATTTGTGTGGATATGTTTTTGTTTAATTTTTTGTGATCATTGATTTTGTACGTACGATCAGCCTTAGTTTCCTTTTATTGAAACTATTGGCTATGAAAGTGTTGCTACATATACAATTCGTACGCTAGTTTTCCAATAACAACACTAATTCTTGTTGTGTTGTGTTTTCAATCTGTTTTTTTTTTCTTTTTTTTTCTTGCGTGTAAAAATTATGTGTTGAAGTTGGACATCAAGCGATATTGCTTTTACAAATTAATGTAAGGCAGAAAACCCGTATTTAGAATTATCCTTGCGTCTCCTTTTGTCTGGCAATATTCTGTTATTGAGTAGTTCAGTGAGGGCACAATTCCTAACAGGGTATAGTTACTTTATTGTTCTCGTCCGTATGACGGGCATCATTCTTCTGTTTTTTTTTTTTTTTTTTTTTTTTTTTTTTTTTTTTTTCTTCTTCTTCTTCTTCTTCTTCTTCTTGAAGAAAATGTTTGTAATCTTTATTTGCAGATTTATTGACGGTGAGTGAGACCTCCAACGACCCCCCAATGGAAGAAGGTCAGCACATCAACTCCCCACATAGTTTGTCTTTGGAAGCTACTTTTATTAATCATAACTTCTCTCAACAAGTTCTAAGACAAGTAATTTTTTTATTTTCTACTGCTTTTTAGTTCTAGTTTATATTTTAAGTCTAGTCTATTATTCCATTTTATTATCAGTTTTCGTCTCTCTTTCCCTTTCTTTCACTCTCTTTCTCTCCCCCCCCCCCTCTCTCTCCTTCTCTCTCTCTCCTACTCTCTCTCTCCCTTGCTCTCTCTCTCCCTTGCTCTCTCTCTCCCTTGCTCTCTCTCTCCCTTGCTCTCTCTCTCTCTCTCTCTCTCTCTCTCTCTCTCTCTCTCTCTCTCTCTCTCTCTCTCTCTCTCTCTCTCTCTCCTTCTCTCCCTCGTTACTGTTTGTTTTAGAGCGTTTGTTTCTGTCTTTATGTGAACACTTTCTATTCGGTTTCCTAAAACTCCAAAGAAAAAAAAATAGAACCAAGATGTTCAGTACAACTTTCGTGTTTTTTTTCTCTTTTTTTTTACGACAAATCTGAGCCTTATCGGTGGACAGCGAAAGGTTTGTTTTTGGGTTTTTTTTTTTTTTTTTTTTTTTTTTTTTTTTTTTTTTAATCTCTACCGTGTTTCTGTATGGCCGTGTAGGACGTACCTTTTTTTTACTTAGCATTTGAGTACACCTAAACTTAATGTCCAGTTTTTGGAGCTGGCAACTGGCAACAGTGATATTGATCAGAATCTTGGTTCTATTTTTTTTTCTTTGGAGTTTTAGGAAATCGAATAGAAAGTGTTCACATAAAAAATGCAACAGTGATATTGATCAGAATTTTGGCAAAAAAAAAATCCAAATAAGAATTTTAGGCCGTGCAATGGTGGTTTGTGCTTTCTGTGAGAAATAAAACAAAAATCTTAAGAATAATTCTTTCCGAGCAGGATTTTTATCGGTAAAGTTAATTGCTCTGTTAGACGTTTTGTCCAAAACCAGATTTGTCTCTTATCGCATAAAATAATGTAACAAGCTGTTTTTTTCTCTGTATACTTAGCATAGTTTAGCATAGCTTAGCGCTGAACTTAACATGTTCAGCGAGATAGGTGGCTTCGGATCCAGAAATCCCCCCTCATAATCTAAAAACTATCACAATTTGTGTCTAATTTATTACTTTTTTAAATAATATGGTTTTTGTGCGTTTTCGAATTTTGTAAGAATGGGTATAACTGTCAGGGAGCCGAATTTGTTTTGTTTATATTTTTTAGTATTGTAAAACTAGCTTTTTTCTTCCTTTTCTTCCTTAACGTTTTATCTTCCTTTTTTCTGCATTCAGACCATGGAATAACGTTGTACTTTATGCACATTTGCAAATCTCTACTTTGCAAATTTTGATTTGCAAAGAAAAAAGCAAAACGTAGGGAAAATAATTAAGAAGCAAAAACTTAAAATGTGTGATTTTCAGTCAGTGAATAAAACCAAAAGATAAAGCAGACGTTTTTGTAAAGACCTTCACCAAGCCGTCCTCAGTTTTTTTTTTTTTTTTTTTTTTTTTTTTTTTTTTTTTTTTGGCAAAGATGGATGTCTGCCGAAATATGTGCTTTACCTTTTTGTTTCATTCACTGGCTGAAAATTCCCCTTGTTTCGCTTTGTCTTTAATCCTGATAATTTTTCTTTGTTCTTTATTTATTTTGTCGTATGTTATGTATAGTCAGTGTTGTCTAAAAACGTAATTAAATTTCGCATTTAAGGACGCTGAGAAGGTGAAATTCGAAAATCCTAATCCATTTATAGCTGAAGAAGAAGATAAAGACTCCGTTGGATCCATTGCTTACAAGTATAAAAAATGGGAATTAGGAAAAGGAGTCAATTTGATTGCCAGAACGGAACATGATGCTTATATGACTAGCCCTACTGGAGAAATGCAGTTCATTAATATCAAGGCTTTGAATGAGTGGGATTCTAGGGTAAGTTGACTCCCCTGTATCTTTAATCATAGGTGAGCAATCCTTTTCCAAAGTCATAGAACTATCTTTTGGGTTCACTAGACGGTGGCCCCTTTCTGTCTCCAGTGGTACATAGGACAATCTCCAGTCTACCATTGGAATGTCATGCTAATTACAATGGTGCCACTCCTCATTTCTATCTGACGCCATTTTTGAGCCATTTCGATCTGACGCAATCATAGGTGAGCAATCCTTTTTCCAAAGTCATAGAACTATCTTTCTTTTGGGTTTACTAGATGTTGAACCCTCCTCTGTCTCCAGAGGCACGTAGGACAATCTGAAGTCTACCATTGAAATGCCATGGTAATTACAATTGTGTCACTCCTCATTTCGGTTGGACGCCAATTTTTAGCCATTTTGATCTGACGCAATCATAGGTGAGCAATCCCTTTTCTAAAGTCATAGAACTATCTTTCTTTTGGTTTTACTAGATGTTGTACCCTCTTCTGTCTCCAGAGGCACGTAGGACAATCTCCCGTCTACCATTGGAATACCATGGTTATTCCAGTGGTGCCACTTTTCATTTCGATCTAACGCCATTTTTTAGTAGTTTCAAGTTCTTTCTTAAAATTCTCTAGAATGGGTTTTTGCCACAAGCTTTTACTATTAAGATAAGATACGAATGTAATAGCTACCGTTCCTGAATGATTTTTAACCCATTCCTGATTCATTTTCATATTATATATATATATAGTTATGAAACCTAGTAGGTCAGCTTTTTCTTTTTAGTTTTGTTTTTGTTTTTTCCGAAAAAGAAAGTTAGTTTTATCACAAATTTTTTACATTCAGGCCGCTATCAATTTTTTGCACCCATCACGTCTGAATCCCAGCTCTTGTAAGAAGTTGTGGGTAATCGTGTTGCGCAGCAACACCACTGCTTTCGCAGGGTCACTTTTTCTCTTGATCAGCGGTCTCTAGCTCGAAGCAAAATTGTAATTTTTTCTGTGTATGGGAATCATAAAACGGGATAGAAAATTTTGTAAAATTTTCTGTAATTTTCCAGAAAAAATAAAAACTTTTTTTTTCATATTGCACATGGCGTCAAAATAAAACTAACCTAGCGAAACTAGCAAAATTTTCAAAACTTTATTGTGTCATAATCCTTCAGAACATTAAATTATCTCTCTGAGAACTGGAGAACATAATTCCGTATTTCTTCTAGGTTTCTTAGAAATACTTCTAGAAAAGTCAAGGACCATCTTGATTTTTTGGTGGTTTTCTAAAATTTTTGATTTGATGCCTTTTGTATGTTAACCAACTTATACTTTGAAAAGGACGCAAAATGACATTAACTTTTTGTATACGAAATTGCCTCGTTCGGTTAGAAGTAATTTCCAAAGTTCTCATGACATCAATTTTTTTTGGGAAGGAACAGTTGAATACTAAACTGGAGAGTTAAAAATTTGACTATATAGAAGATGAATGGAAGAATTTTAGGAAAATAATTTGTGAAGTTGTTTATTCTGTCTTAAGGAAGAAATTTAGGAACGCAGCTAGGAATATTAGTGAAAAGGCTTTATGTTTAATAGGGAGAAGGGGCTTGTACAAGAATTATTTGAGTGATAGATCATATGAAAACAAGAGGAATGTAAAGAAAGTGGAGAAAGCATTAAAATATGAATTAAGGAGGTGTGAAGTGCGGACCATGGATAAAACTGCCGATGACCGGGAAGATGCAGCTAGACAGCATAATAGTGAAATATTGTACTGGCATGTTAACAAATTGAGAGGGAGTAGTCAATCCGGACCTGCCCCAGTTAAAGATAAAAACAGGGCTACAATTAATGATAAGGAAAGACTTAAAGAGAGATGGGCCGAACATTTTGAAAGTGTGCTAAACCGAGATAGAGTTGCAGGAAAAGATATAGAGGAATATAAAAAAGTGTGTGATACCTTGGATGTGAAGGAAGACTTGTTTTGTGAGGAAGAATTAGCGACAATACTAAAAGGATTTAAAAAAGAAAAAAATAAGGCTTCGGGTGCTGATAGCGTAGTAAATGAGTTTCTTAAATATGGTGTCTGAGGTTAGAAGTAAGTTAATTGAGATTACGAATACGTTAGTCTGGTCTCTGTAGGTAGCAAATTACTTAGTAATATGATACTTTTTAGACAGAGACATGCTGTAGACAAAGTTATAAGAGGAGAACAGTGCGGTTTTAGAAAAGGTAGAGAATGTGTTGACCAAATTTTTCACTCCTAGGTTCAAATTGAGAAGTGACTGAGTCTTCAAACCCCT
This sequence comes from Artemia sp. Qi Xiang Cuo, assembly GCF_049724085.1. NCBI lineage: Eukaryota > Metazoa > Arthropoda > Branchiopoda > Anostraca > Artemiidae > Artemia > Artemia sp. Qi Xiang Cuo. The sequence goes on along the minus strand of NC_142813.1, from coordinate 44,284,934 downwards.
TTAGTCCTTAGTTTTGTAGATTATGAGCAAGAGTTTGTTTCTGTTGATAGAAGAGCATTATCGAAGGTCTTATCTTTGTATTTTATACGAGACAAATACGTTAAAGTGATTAGTGTTACGTAAGAGAATAACACTGCTGCGGTTAAGGTAGGAAATGAGGTTAGCAGCTGGTTTCGTATTAAATCAGAAGTTGAGCAGGGTTGTGTTCTATCCCCCTTTATATGGATTATTTTGATGGACTTTGTTTTAAGGAGCACAGGAAAGGCAATGGGAAAACAGAATCAAATCGGGAGGAAAAACTTTCCTGGACTTAGATTATGCTGATTAAGCATCCTAGATGAAAGTGTGAGCAAAATGAATGAACTCTTATAGGTTTTGCGAGTTCAGGGTGCTAGAATAGGTTGGGAAATTAATTAATAAGAAGACTGAGTCGCTAAGGCTACGAAAAGTGAAGATGAAATGGTGACGTTGGGTAACGAAAAGATTGATCAGGTGGACAGCTTCACTTACCTTGGTAGTTTTATTAGTAAAGATGTTGGGAGCAGTGAAGATGTTAAAAGTAGAATAGACAAGGCTGAAGGTGTTTTTTCACAGTTGAAAAAAGTTTGAAAGAATAGGAATATAAGTCTGCAAACTGAGATTGACTATTAGAAGCTACAGTGATGACAGTGGTCAAATATGATTCTGAAGCATGGGCAGTCCGAAAAACGGATGAAGGTTTGCTAGATGTTTTCCAGAGAAATTGCCTACTGATTGTTCTGGATACCTGGCTGACTGACCATATTTCAAACAGTAGGCTGTCCGAAAAGTGTGGTTCAGTCCCGTTTTCTAGAGCTATAATGAGGGAAAGGTTGAGATGGCTAGGGCATGTTCTGCGGATGAATGATGACAGATTGCCGAAGATTGTCTTTTTCGGCCAACCGTCTGCGGCTAAACGGAAAGCAGGTCGTCTGCGGTTGGGGTGAGAGGATGTCATAAAGAAAGATTTAAGGGAAATGGAAAGTTCGTTTGAGGGTGTAAGGAGGAATGCTTTCAATAGACTGGAATGGAGGAGGAGCGTACTTAGCTGTGTTGGCCTCAGGCGGCTTGGTTTTGCGGTGAGTTGTTAGTAGTATTTATTTTAGAAAAGGTAGAATTTTTTTCTGGCGTGGATAGACAAATCTTGGTCTTCTAAGAATTGGAACCTATATTGGTTTTTCCAAAGGAAAGTTCCTTCTGTGACTTTTTCTATTATGAAGTTTTGATTTTTCGAATTCGCTATATTTGGTAAAATGCCCTAGCTTTAAAATTTAACTTTTTAGAAATTAAATAAATTTGAATACTGATCTTATTTTGTATTATCTCTTCGAAGAGATAAGCTTAGTTTCCGTATCTCTCTCAAATATTTGAGAAACAGTACCGGAAATCCTTATTTCAAAACCAAAGCTCCGATTGGTTTGATTTTTTTTTTTTTAAATATTTCGATTTTGGCGTCTAACATACTTTAAACGTTTAATGCCATGCAAAGTAAATAAGAAGACCTGCACTCATCTACATCAAAAAATGAACTGTACACTAAGAAATAAAATTTTTTACCTTCTCACGGTTTTTCATTTACCACATTAAATAATACAGTCTTAATACATATAATAGCAGAAACAGTGTGGATACATTGTTTGATGATTACTTTGTGCACATAGAGCTTATTTAAGAAGTTCTCTAATTACGCGTTAACCAAGTGATTTTAGTATAGTGTCAAACGCCTTACACGGTTATGCCGATCAGTGGTAGTTCTTGTCATAATAAAAGATAAGACAGTAAACATATAAAAATCACAGCCATAGCCATCGTCATGCAAATTTATATGTTGACTTAAAATATCACAAGCAGTTTCAAACTAAAACCTAAGACACTGAAATTAGCCTGGCAAATAATTAGTCAGAATAATCGTAACACACTGCAAACTTGATAAGGGATTTCCGTCCCTTAGAAATTAATTTTCTGTCAAATATGATTGCATGTGTTGCTCCGCAGTGGGGTCACAGTTGCTGCAACAATCCGCGGGACTTGGTACCAGAAGTCGATCTTCTTTTCTAGGGCTTTCATTTAATTTTGCTTTGTCAAGACGGTTGCGACAAAAAGGCAGTGTATGACATTGTTTCCCCTTTCGCCTGGCATCCTGTCTTGTTTTATATCATCTCATTTGGTTTGGAGATTTTCTGAAATTCATAATACCTCCTTTGCTTACTTTCTTTCTACTTTTATAAAATACCTCGAAGTTTTAGTTTTTGAAGGTCTAAACCACATTTTGGATTATTATGAAGACGTTTCCTCATAATCTCATCGTACACCAGGCTCTCTATTACCAAGCAGAGGTCAATCCCACTACGGCACCACAAAACATACCAGTCCTTCGCTGTCCAAAGAACTGCTAATTATGAAGCAACAAAAGAAATTAAAATTTTCAGCTTGTCGCTTAAAGATAAGAAGAAAAATCATTTAATGTGGAAATCATATTAGTTTGTGTTTATATGTTGTTTTGCGTGTTATAAAATTAGGCTATATAATTTAAGACTTTTTCAGACACAGCATTCAAGAGGTTTTTTTAGCCATGTTTGTTTCTTCTTTTTTTAATTGAGAAAAGGCTTTCGATTCTGATTTACACTGGTCAGCGTTTTCTTTTTACACTTTTTCTTTTTGCGTTTTCTTTTTTCATCATTGATTTTCGCCGGATGTGACGCAACTAAAACTTTAAAGCACAAAGGACACTAAAATGAAGTCTGATTCTTCAAATTAGTAAGTGGAAACTAACTGAGCCGTATACGTCTTAAAAAAAAACAACAGGAAAACCAGGTAACTCAATTTTCATGAAAAAAAACCTTCATGTGCAGTTAGTTAGTTTTTCGCTTAGTGGGCTCAATGTTTGAAAATGAGGAACGTGTGTGAAAAATTAGTAGAAGATGATGGAAAAACAAAATATTTATCCCCGTGGAGCTCAAAGGAGTTTAACTTTCTTGACTGCTGTAGCAAAAGACAACACTGTGATATGTCTAAGCTAAGCATTACCATGGATAGTATTAACATTAACCCAGAATAAAAACTTCAAATTATTAGCTAATTGACTTACCTACAAAAACTTATTTTTGGAAAGACCATTTAGGGCTATCCAACCTTGTTGTAGTTTAGTGGATTAATACTCTTTTTTTCTCTGGCTTTTCTCTTTCTATCTACAATTAGTCATGTATTGATGTAACCTAGTGCAAAATAATTGATAATTTCAATTCATGCTTGGCAATACGTAGCCCTGGGTTCGATCCCAGCCGCAGAAAAGGTTGGGCGACAAGCTTGCAACTTGTTCCTGTAAAAAAAAAGACCCAGCAGCTGAAACGTCAATTCGATGCCCCATGCGCCAGCAATGACACAAGAGAATCCTTATCCTTTTTTATTGAGGCTATCCTATTCTGTTATATTTGTTTCTTTAGTATTTGACATGTCAATAGAATCCTTATTTTCTTCTGATTTAAAAATATTACATATACTCCTTATTTTCAGCATATTCCCACTAACCTATATTGTTTCAATAGTCCAACTGAATATGATGATTTATCACCGATTGACTGTTGCATTGGTCAACGATTAGCTGCAGATAAATTGGGTGTTAAAAACGTTTGGTTGGACTCGTTTGTAAACAAGAAAAGTTTTCGCTTGCCTCTTTTCACGATTCAATTGTGGCAACAACGGAGAGAATTTACCCAACGAAAAAATCTTAATAGTTGTATAACAACCAAAATAAATTTTTAGAGAAACTAAGGTTTTTGGGTACGAATAGATCAAAGATGGAGCCAGGGGGGTGAGAATGTTTCGATTCTAATGTCCTTGGCACTTATAATTTTAAACTTAAAAAAAGGTAAACCTCAGAGAAATATTATATTATTTTTGTTCTTTTTACTTATTGAAAACTCGCAGTATTCGGGAGGTATGTTGCCATGTTTGGTTATTCTTTATTCTTTCAATGAGAAAAGGGCTTAAATGTAACCAACGGATTTTACCTTATACTAGTCACCATTTTCTCTTGGTGCTTCTTCTTTTTTTTTTTTTTTTTTTTTTTGATTCATCGTTGATTTTACAGAATGTAACACATCCAAACAAACTAAAATTTTAAGTTTGAAATTAAAAAAAAAAATTATCTTTGATTTGAAAGTCGTTTTAGGGCGTTTTTTATGTTTTTTATTTATTTATTTATTTTTAATTCTGTAAAAGTTATGTTTTATATCTTCAAATATTTTCAGTTTTGGCTTTTAATCATGTTTGCTTGTTTTTTTAAAGTATACTTTTTGTTTTATTTTTTTATTCTTTTTATTTTATATAATTTAGTTTACTTTTATGCTTTTTTAATTCATACTTTTTATATTATTTCATCCCTTTTATAGTTAGTCTTTTTTCAGCTTTGTTTTGCACGGACTTGATCAGCTTTAGTTTCCTTTCATTGAAACTATTGGCTATAAAACCGTTGCTATATAAACAGTTTGTACACTAGTTTTTTCATAACACAACTTGTTCTTGTTATGTTTTACTAGTGTACACACATAGCCAACAAAAAAGCCAGAACGAATTACTAACATAAAGAACTAAGTCAAGCTTGCAATTGATTTTACTATAAATCCACGTGTTTTTGTCCGAAAAAAAAAAAAAAAAAAAAAAAAAAAAAAAAAAATTGTTCCTTTTCAAAGAATGAATCGGTATTTTAACCCTAAGATGAACATATTTTAATGTGTGGATAACAGTTTGGTAGATAGGTAATTTGGGTAGATGGGTATGATGGTAGTTTGGTAGATGGGTAATTTTGACTGGTGACAGAAGTTTGATCTTCAACTTGGTTGAGTTTATGGTCTCAAAAAACAGGTGTAACCAGCGATGATGTGAAGGAAATCAGGGAGCAACATTAATGTGTCGGACAGTACTGAACTCAATTATATTGACAATAAAATTTAATTTGTAAAAAAAAGAATATGTATAAACTTAAATGCAAAAGTTATAAAAATATTTGGAGCGGGTTGGCAACACACTCTTAAGTATTTAAAAAAAGAACAACCGTTCAAAAAATTGAAAAAACAACAAATCTCCCATCAGCATATTCTGTAGGAGTAATAAGAAAAATGAACTAGGCACCCTTACGGTACAAAAGCCTTTTTAATTTTCTCCGGAATAGAACACAAAAAACTGTTAAAAACCAAATCCTAGAACCCCAAAAAAAAACGAAAAACACACAGGCCCATTCACTCAGCAGCCTCCAAAAAGCCAAGTTGTGAGGGTTTGCAACTAACCGAGGACAACGAGAAAATAGAACACCAGTATAAATAAAATGCTAATTAAATAATAATTTAATTCTAATTTGCTTATAGTTTGGTGGTGGTGTTGACTGGCGACAGAAGCTTGATTCTCAGCGGGGGGCTGTCTTGGCCCAAGAATTAAAAAATAATGCAAACAAATTAGCTAAATGGACAGTTCAGTCCCTACTGGCCGGCTCTGACCAAATGAAATTCGGGTAAGGTTTTGTTATCCTATTATTTATGTCTTTGTAGGGGTTTTCTGTGTTTTATCTTTATTTGAAGCTTATTTCATTTGTGTGTATGTGTGTTTTTTTTTTTTTTTTTTTTTTTTTTTTTTTTTTTTTTTTTTAAATACCAATCACGCAGAAGCCAACTATTGAATATTAAAGCAAGTTAAAATAAAGAAAAAAAAAGAAAAAGAGGTTACTCTTTAAAAAAAAACAACAAAGCATTGCGAAATAGAATAAACGTGACACAGAACTGCTCTGATCATTTTTTTTTTTTTTTTTTTTTTTTAATTTGTATATAGCTTTTTAATGACTTGTTCTGAAATCCTCATGTGACGGATAAGTTTGTTTACTATTTAAAATTTGTTTTTGTATTTTCGTTTTTGTATTCTTTTAAATGCCAATAACAAAAAAAAACAAGTGAGGAATGTTAAAAGAAATCAAAGTGAAGAAAATGGGATGGAAGAGATGTTCCATTATAGCAAAAGAGGAAGCATTACAAAATAAAACCTACGAGACGCAGAAGTTATAGTCAAGCCTACTTGACCTGGGTCTGACCACATGAAATATGAGTACGTTTTTTATTTTTATTTATTTACATCTGCATATGCATATATGTTTTAATGTTTTCCTCTTCAAGTCCCGAAGCTGATTTTTTAGAAAAAAAAACTGGAAGGGGGTGATGTATTTCACACAATACAGGGAGCTGTATTTAAGTTTAAAATGACAGAAAAAGAAAAATCTTAACCCTCACTCTAGCCAGCGACAATTGGCACTTGTATTGGTGAAAAAAAACTATGGAAGGGAGAGGGTTGATATTATTTAAAGAATTTGAAAAATTATTGGTTTTTACAATAAGTGTGTTCTAGCCACAAATTTTCTGCAGAAAATGTAAGAATGTGGGAAAATCTTGATTTAGAAAGTATAGGTCTTAGTTCCTATAATGCCATTTCTCTCTCCGGAGCCTCTAGTTGCTCCTCAACTGAGTATATGGGGAAGATATTAGCGAAAAGTGTTATTCTTGTCTTTGTCAAAAAGGTGCGAAACCCTGAAGCTGAAATCCAGAGCAATTCAACTACGGCTGGCAGCATTCAATATAAAGGCATCCTTTAATGAGCAGAATTCCGAGTCAATTCTGTCCTACCCCTTCCTCCTAATAATACTGATGATTATGATAAGAAGAACCAATAAAAACTTTTAATCAATATATACCTCACCACCAGCAGAGCTAGCAGCATAAGGTTCAAGACGGATACCTATCAAAAGACATTGCTGGAGATCAGGTGGCTCTGTCAGCTCAAGAGACAAGAATAGCACATAGACAAGTCATAACTCCAACAAAATTTGACGTTAGCCTCATACATGAAACGGAAAAACAACGTCTTTTATGTAACTTGTACTGTTGATACAAACTGTGTGGGAACACATGAAATTAGTCGTAGTTATATAACTTGCATTGTATATGAAAGAATTAGATATGAGAATTAAATTATATGTATGAATTATGAATTTATATTAATTATATTATATAGAGATAAGAATTATATATGAAAAGAATGTATGAGTTAGGGAAAACAATCTGAAGCCAATATAACTTTTTGATGTGTTTGTTATAGACCTTGAATAACATCAATTATTTAGCTATCTTTGTAGCACTTTTTAATTGTTTTCTTATGAGCCTTATTCATTCATTTTTCAATATCTGTGATCACAATTACGCTATTCTTTGACAACAACTTTTCTTTTGACAATCAATGGCCGCAAACTTTACTTCTACAAATCAGCTGAGATCAGAAGGATATTACTTAAAGACTAAAAAAAAGTATGCCCACAAGCTAACAACACTAAGAATGTTCCACCTCTAACTTATTCTTCCTCAAAATTCAGAAATTTTCTAAAAGTTTACTTTCTTAAGTATGCTTAAAAACTATACTCAACTATCTATAGGAAACTCTTTAACCTTTCAAAACCCAAGATCAAATATATGCCGCTTAAGCCCACAGAGGGTACAACTGTACCCCATTTGTTTTTCACAGTTCTTAGGGTAAATACCACGTTTGAAAGCTAAATTTTGTTAATATGTCTACTATCTAAATGCTGATACATTTTTTACAGTTTTGTCTCTATATCTGTGTTCTGCCAAATTTAACATTTGCAGTGCTTCCGCTGTACTATATGTACGATTTTTATTGATTGCACGATTTTAAATCCTCATTGATTGATTGATATAGTGTAAATAGCTAAATACACCTAAATAGAGCCTACATGTAAATGACTAGGTTAGTACTGTCGATATAATTATCTTCCACTGGTTACTGCTAGAAATCAAGTGACATGCCAGCGAGAGCACGAGGGCCTACAGTTGTAGGCCTCTAGGCTAGCGGCCTGACTATAGCTACAACCTTCTAAGTCTGCAACCTGAATAGAGTGATAACACATGAGGACAATGATGTACGTTTGGACGCTCCTAACCGATAGCGTCTAATAGAGTCAAAATATTATATCCGCTCTCGCCAGCCTATAAGGACTGGAACCCGTATCTTCCTATGTCCGCTGGGAGCGGCCTAAAGACCGGTAGGTTATAGCTATATGTATCCTGTGGGCAATTATAAATAAATAAAAGTCCTAAAAGGAATTGTGCTTATATCCAAAAAAAAGTACAAAAAATAAAAAAAATTACACCCTGGGGTACAGTTGTACTCCCCCTTGGGCCATGAAGGATTAAGAGAGGGATTTTTGCGCTTAAAGGATAACCCTGTTTTGTTCATTGTATCTTCAGTTTGCGTGGCCAAGCTATTTAGGATTGGTAAATATTCACAAATGTAGCTTAAAAATACTCTTTCATTAACTGATTTTGAGTTTCAGACTCATTTTGATAGGCTTTTCGATTGTACACTGCTCTATGCCCGTACATAGCCGTGTACCCAAATTCTAATGTAAAGATCAACCCACAGAAAAATTCTGCGATTGAAATGCCAAAATCCGAGTAATTCACCCTAAAATTACTTTTTCAGCTACTGATTTCGAGTTGCAGACTGATTTTGATAGGCTTTCCGATTGTACTCTGTTCTCTACCCGTGCAGTCTTATACCCAAACGTTAATATAAAGATCAACCTATAGGAATGTTTTGTGACTGATATATTCTGGCGCATGACCATACATCCAAAATTTTATATAAGGACCAATCCATGGGGAAATTTGTGAAATTAATGCTAAAAAGCATATACTTAAACCTAAGAATGCTTTTTTGGGAACTGTTTTGAGCTGATTTTGTTTGTCTTTCGGATCGTGTATGCCATCGTATATATCAGCACATACCCCAATATCCAAAATTCTATTTAAAGACCAACCCATAAAAAGGTTTTGGGAAAAAAATAACCAAAACACAGATAAGTCAGCCTAAAAATACTTTTTCAATAGCTGATTTTGAGTTTAGGATTGATTTTTCAGGCTTCTAAATTCTGTACTACAATATACCAGTAGATAGCCTTAAATCCAAAAGCTGATTTGAGGACCAATCTATAAGAAAGTTTCGAGAAACAAGTGCCAAAATCTAAGTAATTCTATCTAGAAGTACTTTGCTATGAACTTGTTCCGAGAGGCCTCTCGTTTAATAGATTTTGGCTAGAAGATTTTCTGGTGGGAGTTTTCGAGTCGATTCTGATATACACTCATGTCGAAAATAATAGGATACGAAAATCCTACTATGCTAGTATTCATGCTTAAGATTTCTTATTATTCCATGTTGAACAAATGGAAACCAATCTTTCAGAATTTCATCATTTATTGGCTGTTTAAATGCTCTCATTTAAGATTGAGATGTTGATGTCCTCGTGTGATTACACTGACTCTCCCGATCCCAAAAAAGGGTAGAAGTCTATCAGGTCTTTTCGAGGTTTAATGTTTGGATGGATTTTGTGACTGTATAGAATTTTGACTTAGCTAATATGTATACTTAAATAATATTTCGTCGTACACCTGCGCAAGTGCTGGTGGTTGGGGCAGATTGGTTTGAAGGATTCCCCCTCCCCTCCAAAAAAATCCATAGAAAAACATATCCAAAACTTAGGATGTATGCTACGAGCTCCTGCGGGGTATTCTCCTGAAGAAGGGGGGAGGGGTGGCAAAACCGTGTCCAGGGGGGAGGGATATGTGATTGAACCACCTGAAATGTTTGTCCGGCTCGTAAAAACGTAAGGAAAATATATAACCAAGCTTTTGATGCGTTTTTAAAGTGTTTTTTTTTTCGTAATTCCCCTCCCCCAAAAAATCCCTTCTGTAACATCCCCCCACGCGAAAAAAAAATCCTGAAAACGACAGGAGCACATTTCCAGGAGTAGCTAAATTTGGAAAAGCTTAATTTTTTGGTGTGTTACGAAATTGTGAGCAGTTTTCATATTTGTTTTTCCATGGCATTGTTCCTTCTTCTTGTTAGTGTTTTGAGACCCCCTCCAAAAAGGAGCAAAAATATAAAATTTGTAGTTTCCCCACGACAATGTTATGTCGCAGCATAAATATCTTCTTTGTTACTACTTGCAAATGCTAAATTCTGTTCTTAAGATTCTGTTTTATATTTTATGTATAATTGATGAAATATGTTGCATATGAGTTTTATTTTGACTGCAAGTCACTGTCTATTGAATCACGACTCACATGTCAGTGTCCCTCCGCGGGTGCTCTCTCCGTCTCCATCCCCGTCAACTAAAAGAAACGTTCGATTATGTTTCAACAACCTATATTTGATCTTCTCTTCTGTCCTAGGTATGAATCTCGACGATCTGTCAGAGACACAGGATCTCATGTGGCTTTGGGATATATTTGTGGTTGTGGTTTTAGAATTATGTTTCAAAAACCTATATTTCATGATCTCTTCTGTCCTAGATATGTTTCTCGGCGCGCTGTCAGAGATCCGAGATCTCATATGGTTTTGGGATGTATTTGTGGTTGTTTTTGGAATTATGTTTCAATAGCCTATATTTCATGTTCTCTTCTGTCCTAGGTATGTTTCTCGAAGCTCTGTCAGAGATCCAAGATCTCATGTGGTTTTGGGATGTATTTGTGGTTGTTTTTGGAATTATGTTTCAATAGCCTATATTTCATGTTCTCTTCTGTCCTAGGTATGTTTCTCGACGCTCTGTCAAAGATCCAGGATCTCATGTGGTTTTGGGTATCCAACAATTTAGGCCAACTGACTTCGCCAATCAAATCAACTTGAATATGGACAACGCTTGGGGTATCCTTCGGTGTATTATTGATCTTTGCATAAAGCAAGATGATGGCAAGTTCTTAATCGTTAAGGACCCAAATAAGGTGAGACCCCCCCCCCTCTTCTTTCGTCTTTCTGATCCTTCTTTCCTGTCTTTTTTTTTACTTTTGGCTATTTCCCCCCTCCCTATATCTCCCTCATTGTGTACATTTCAGTTCGTGTGTAAATGGGTGAATGTTTTACGGCCTTCGAAGAGGCTAGACGGGTATTATAGGGTTGACTTTTTAACGGGTATTACAGGGTGCAGCTCAAAAGGGATTATATTCTAAAAATCATAATGAGACAAACTTCGAAAACGCATATAAATTCTATATATTCTATTTTTTAGGTTGCACCCCAATGTTTGCAAGCACAGTCCGAAATGTGACCCCGTTTACACTGTAAAATCACCCTAATTATTTTCACAGTGTAAAAATACATATTTACTTTCAAGTTTTGTTGTCTCAAGTGGTCTTCCAAGCTACTGAATATTGATTTTAGTTTGGGCCTGCCTTTCCAATTTCAGTTTTAAAAGTGGTTGCTACTAAAAAAAAATTATGTGGCTCGGGAGCATTCATCTCTTTCACTTTGTCAAAAGAATTAGTATGTAATTTCATCTGAAAATAATATAAATAAGTTTCCTATCTAGTTTATAGTTATTTCGTAACTATACGTTATATTAGTTATTTCGTAACTGTGTGTTACATATAGTTATGGAATTGGGTAGTTATATTCCTAGCCTTTTTTTTCGTAATAGTTAGTCCGACGTAGTTGTTCACTGGTCAAATGCGAAATGAAGATATATTATATTCACTATAGTATACCGTATAGTGTATATAGTTTGTATAGCGTATTAAGTCCCATTCTTATTTCTCTGGTCTTACTCTAGAAGAGGAATAACGGGTTGCTATTTGGCTAGATTCTTTAAGATTTTGATGAAGCCTTTTTGACTTTCTCAGTTTCAGTTGTTTTTTTTGGGGGGGGGAATTAGAATGAACCTGGAAGTTAATTTCTAAGCTTAATAATATAGCTACAATTTACTCTTTTAAAAAAAAGATAAATGTCAAATAATCCCAAAAATTGGTTCAATTAATCGAGTTAGTTTTGGGGTCCACCTAAAACGGGTCGTAAAAGGGCCAAGAACTTATTTTTTCTGTGTTGAGAGGATGACAATGCACATGAAAAGAGAAAAATATTAATTTCCCTGAAAACGGCCAAATGAGTGAGGTACTGTGGTCTCACAATGTATTCATGCTACACAAAAAAGTCTTGCTGAGTCTCTCTCTCTCTCTCTCTCTCTCTCTCTCTCTCTCTCTCTCTCTCTCTCTCTCTCTCTCTCTTCCTCTCTTTTTCTCTTCCTCTCTCTCCCTCTTTCTATCTTCCTCTCTCTCTATCTCTCTCGCGCTCTCTCTCTCTCTCTCTCTCTTTTCTCTCTCTATCTCTTCCTTTCTCTCTCTCTCTATCTCTTCCTTTCTCTCTGATTTAATTTGAAATATTGAATCCGCAGGATTGCAGAAAAATAGCATACTAAGAACATGGACACGACGCATAACTTTTAAACTAAAAGAGGGAGACTCAGCTATTTACTATTTAGGCCAAAAAGGGCCAAATGTGTTAATAGCATTTAGTATATCTAACTTAAACTATTATATTTTCTAACGCTCTAATGTTCTAATAATAAGAATTAAATAAATAAAAATAAACTACAATAACAGTCACAATAACACGTTGTAAGAATAGTAATAAGCCGTTTAGAGTGAATCTTAACTCGTTTAAAATTTTTCAATTAAATCTTTTGTCTTACTCCTTCTTACCCTTCTTCATATTCCAGCAATTGATCCGTCTATACAAGGTTCCAGATAATTCTTTTGATACAGAAGAAGACACTGATAGTGATGAATATGGTAATCAGTTTCTACTTTTCTGCTTGGTGCTGCTTTTATACTTTCTACTTCCAATCTTCTTTTTTTCTTTACTTTGTAAATTGTAACCAGTTTCTACTTCTTTATTTTCTGCTTCTTTTATACTTTCTACTTCCTGTCTTATTTTTTCTTTTACTACGTAAGTAAATTGGTGACCAATTTCTACTTTTCTGCTTGCTGCTAATTTTCTGCTTTCTACATCCAGTCTTCTTTTTTCCTTTGCGTTGTAAATTGGTAGCAAATTTCTACTTTTCTACTTTCGGCTACTTTTCCACTTTCTACTTACAGTCTTCTTTTTCCTTTACTTTGTAAATTGTAACCAGTTTTTACTTTTCTATTATGAAAGAATAGGCATAATGCCAATTTATTTTAAGTAAGGTGGTAATTGGTAAGCGTTTGGATTGGCTGAAAAAATTCGCCTACCGCCCGCTGCAGACACGCGGTTGAGCGGTCTAGGGGAAAAGTTCTTGAATACAGTAAGCTTCTTTTGTACTATATAATCTTTGACTTTTTAGTCTAGGTGGAGTCCAAGGAGATAGTTATAAATATTAGTGGTAACACAGGGTGGGTACCCTTGGCCTTAGAGTTGGCCGTCTGACCGTCCGATCACATTATCATAGTTTGAGGCAGGGTATATTGTAAATTGGGTACTGACATACCCTATATTTACAGAACCGTTGTGGTAAGCGCGGGCAACCCATTATGATGTTTGTCGCAATCGGGGGCTTCCCCTCCAGTAAGTGGTGTAGCACCATTTTTGCACCAATAAGGGGTGAAACCCGTATCTTACCACACGAATACTCCCTTCATAAGCTTAATTGCAAATTTTTTTTGTTGGGCGACATTTTATTTGAAATTTAAAAATTTGCCAAGAATGCACCTTTTTTAGTTTTGGTAGTAACGGGTGCCAAAATTGAAAAGAAAACTAGTTGGAAATTAGCAAAAAATAAGTTTAACACGACACTAAAAAGGTTAAGAAAGCGTAGCTTTTCTTTAAAGGTGTAGTGGTGATTAGTTTGGCCGACTTATTTTTACGGCTCGTCGTGGCAATACTGACAAAAATCGTCACGGCCCAGAAAAACTTCATAATTTTGAACTGACCAATTAAAAATCTTAGAAACTTGCGGTTTTTAGGTATGAATAGATCTATAATGGGTCTACTACTACTACTAACAACTCACCGCAGCACCAAGCTGCCTGAGGCCAACACAGCTACGCACAATCCTCCTCCGGTCCAATCTGTCAAACGCCTCGCTCTTTACACCCTCCAAGGAAGTTCCCATTTCCTTTAAATCTTTCTTTAAGACGTCCTCCTCCCAACCCAGACGAGGACGACCTGCTTTCCGTTTTGCCCTAGACAGTTGGCCGAAAAGAGCAGTCTTCGGCAATCCTTCATCCTTCGCCTGCACAACGTGCCCTAGCCACCTCAACCTTTCTTTCATTATAGCCCTAGAAAGCGGTATCGATTCACATTTTTTGTACACCCTACTGTTTGAAATACGTTCAGTCAGCCGGGTACCCAGAACAATCCGCAAGCAATTTCTCTGGAATGCATCTAGAAAATCTTCATCCGCTTTTCGGAGCGCCCATGCTTCAGAGCCATATTGACCACTGTCGTCACTCTAACTTCTAATATTTGTCCGTGGGCAAAAAACCTTTTATTTAGATGTGTTTACAAGGACATCTCCCTACAATGTTTGTGGAGCCTCTTACTCGATCACTTAATAAACTGCTTTATGAACTGCTTCGGTTTGCATGTTTTAGAAATTTAATATGATTTGTCAGAATACGCTACCTATTCTGTGAAAAAGGCGGATTAATATTGGCGCATATTCGATCTAAAAATGTTAGAAGGAAACGCTACGTCTGTCTAGCCCTAAACAAACAATGGACGAAACTTCAAAATCTAGACATTTGTGCTGTTGGTTTTGATTTATGTGCACCAATCAGCATAGAAAACATGATTTTAAAAAAATAAGAAACGCCCAAAGTGGAATTTTTGCGGAAAAATTGTAATCTAGAATTAATCCAATGAAGTTTGTCATGTTCGTTTTATTTCCGAAATGAATTAATTTAGTCGAAACAAGGGGTCAAATTCTAAATCCAGCGTAAAAATATAATATCTTATTGGAGAGTATAGGTGCCTCAAGGGGGTTATCTAAACAAAAAAAGAGAAAAAAATCAAAATTAATTCATTTAAATTAATCCAAAATTAATTTAGAATTAATTCGATTAAAATCAAGCCAAAAAATCAAAATTCAAAAATTGTATTTGCTTGTCGTCAAGATCAAACACTTTATGGTACTTAGCATTATCTAGCATAGTTTTAAGCGAGGGTTTCCTAAGTTGATGGATACCTAAATGCTAGTGCTTTGGATACCTACTAGAAGAGTTTGTTGGTTTTCAACCTAGTTGGAATCATCTGTTATACCCCCTATCTGCTTTTTTGGGGTTGGATTGGCTCGACCATAGTAGGGGAGGAGGAACTAATGGGCTTGAATATGGAGAACAAGTTTCAGTTTGCATTAACTTTGTCTGATTGGCAACTAATAGAAGTTGTTTAACATTTAATAAGAAGCATTTTTATTGGTGTTTATTTTTGGGAATTATATCTAAGAAGATAATTTTCTAAACTACATAACTTGCCATAAGAAAAAATAAATGAAGTATCAGATTCTTTGCTTTTTAATTTTTTTTTATTTTGCTATATTTTTACTTATTTGTTTGTTATTTTTTGTTGGTTCTCCGAGTTGTTTGGTTTTAGATTTTTAGTTCTTCCAGTTTTGGTGTTATCCAATTTGTTTTGTTCACTTTTTTGCATTTTCTTCTAATATCTCTTGTTCAGTTTTGGTCGAGATAGTCGAATTTGAAGATGTGGTACCTTTCACTATAATTTCTGTTTTACTTGTTATGTTTATTCTTGCAGTCTAGTTTAAACTTTTGTTTTCAATTTCGTTGACTCTATTTTCGTTTAGTTCATACTTCGTTTTTTAGTTTGTGCATATAATATGTAATACTTTTAGTATATGCATATTTCTGTTTGTAGTATTTTTACTTTCTTTTATCGTTTTCGTTTAAACCTATATTTGATATTCATTTGTTTCAAGGAATAATATTAATTGGACTTAATATATTTTTTCAGATGAAGAATAAGAAGATTCAAGAAGCTTTTATCAAATTGTTTCTATTTGTGATGGTGGAAATAAATGTTTCCAATGATGATTGTTTTCAAATGTACTCGAAACAATTGTTAGAGACAATACATATATTTATATGTATATGAATTTGGATTTCTTATTTGCTGACCTTACAGTCATGCCACTGACCCCGTTCCAAACCAAATAACCAGTTTCACCAGGACTCGAACTCTCGTCCTCCCAGACAAATGATTTCAGTTATAGTGTGTTCTGGTTTCATTGAATTTCTAGTCTGTTGCTTCAAAAATTTTCTTTTCAGTGGGTTTTTTTCGTTCCTCTTATTTTCCTCTGTCCATTTTCCTCCGTCCTCCGTCCTATTTCTCTGGTTTGGCTGCAGTGAGATACTGGGTGCTATTTGACGATAGCTATAAAGGTATCGAGATAGTCCTTTTGCCTCAAAGCATTCGAATATAAGGAGACAAATTTTAGACTCTGCTTCTTTTGGTGCAGAGTAGAAAAGTCAGTTTACTAAGCTTTTATTTATTCGTGTTTGCTGAATAGGCTTGAAGCAGCTTTGTAGTTTCTGTTGGTCTAGTTTTTGCTGTATTGAGAGCAGAGTGCAGGGGTGTAACTCCTGGGGGGTGTAAATTCATGACAATGTAAGGGGACTCGGAAATTTGTGTTGTTTCTTCAATGGAAGTGGCAAAAAGTTTTCAAAATACAGGGGGAAAGATAAAAAAAAATATGGGTTGGGCCTGCTCCCTATCTTAGTCTAAAGGAGGCCGTTGCACTCCCTGTGTGGAGAGCACAGCAGAGTTCACAAATATTAATAGGAATCATACACGCTTTCTTTCATTGAACAGGATTAAAATTAAGATGAAAGGACAATGAAGACCGTGAATTAAGACACTACCAAGGATAGTGAAAATTAAATCTGGTGGTTTGAATTGCCTTAATGGAAACTTAAATAACCATATATGTTTTAAAAAATCGGGAAGACCTCTAATATAAAGAAAGAAAAGGATCAAAAATGAGGTTTTTTAAGGCCAAACGATAATACTGAAAAATCACGAAATGAATATTTCGAGTGGACAAACGCGAAAAGTCAATGTGAAAAAAAAATCTCTATTTGCAGTTGCGTATGTTTTGGCACACAACTGCACCCGCACTTTAGTAGCAGCGGGTGCCAAATAAAAAATAGAAAATGGGTTAAAAATGAACAAAAAAGACATTAAATATTCATGGCGCCAAGCAGCATAAGAAGGTGAGGCTGTCCTTCAAAGATGCAGCTCTCTTGGGAAGCAACAGATTGAAGCGTCAGGTGTAACATTATTTTTCTTTATTTACTGACGTGACAACACTGACGAAACTGTAGCGCCGCCCTAAAAACTTTATAATTTTGAAAGAACAAAAAGCTAAGTCTTGGAAAATCGCGATAATTAGCTAGTAATCGACACAAATTGGGTCTAAGAGAAAAAAGATGTATCTATTTTAATGTCCATAGTACTTCAAGTACAAGTTTTAAGCCCTGTCTTCATTATGGTTTTTTCAGGCGAAGTCGGCCAAGTAAAAACAGCTTTTTTTATCGAAATACAGACTTCTAAAAAACAGCCACTTCAAATGCGCCTGATTTGCCTTTTTAAGCTTTAAAAAGTATCAATGGAGACCTGGGCCGCCTGAAAAAGTAAAACAAAAAAACATGAGCGACTTTGCCTAAATGAAGATATGACCTTAGCTGAAAATTTTTGGTTAAAAATTCCTAGAAGTCTGAAGTAAGGAGTGATGTTGATGGACTGAGGGTAAGTTTGAAAATTTGACTTTAAAATTGACTTTGGGAGTAAAAAGGTTATTATTTGTAAGTGTAAATTCCTCCCAGTGCCAGTTGGGTGGATTTTTCTCGTGGTTTCGGGGGAGCCGGTGCGTGGCTTTCACCTGAACGTGTGATTTCAGTTTTGATTTGCGTGGAGACAGTTAAGATTTTTTAAACTTAATGGTTGCTAATGATCTGTTCCCTTTAGCATCTATTTCTCTTTGCGGCGATGTAGCTCTAATCATTCAGCGATGTGGCTACTTTTCTTTTGGTGACTCTAAGCAACGATATATTTCTGGGTTCAAAGTTTTGTCAGAATTATGCAGACGTGGCTCCCTACCCTTAGTCAGATCATTTGTCGAACAAATAAGTGTTTAAATCCTAATAAAAGTACCTTATTTAAGGTATTAGGTCGAAAACAGATCATTTGTCAATTGTAGGTGCCGATCATGTTGAATTTGTGTGGAGACAATTTAGATTTTTTTTTTTAACCTAATGGTTGCTAATGATCTTTTCCCTTTAGCATCTATTCCTCTTTGCGGCGATGTAGCTCTAATCATTCAGCGACGTGGCTTTTTTTTCTTTTGGCGACTCTAAACAATAATATATTTCTGGGTTCGAAGTTTTTTTTCAGAATTGCACAGACGTGGCTCCCTACCCTTACTCAAATCATTCATCAGTTGTAGGTGCTGATCATGTTGGATTTGAGTGGAGAAAATAAATTTTATAAATGTTGTTTTTTTTACTGAAAGTAAGATGCAGCAAAATTAAAACTTAAAACGAACAGAAATTCCGTATATGAAAGGAACTGTCTCCTACTCAACTCCCCGCTCTTTACGCTAAAGTTTTTTTTATCACTTTAAAAAGTAGAGTTATGATAGAGAGTCAAACTTTGGCCTAAAGAGCGAGGTGTTGAGGGGGGGACAGCCCCTTTCATATACGGAATAATTTCTGTTCGTTTTAAGTTTTAATATCGCTCCTTAGTTTCAGTTGAAAAAATCTCTTTTTTTTTATTTAATATCTGAACGTTTTCCAAATAATGTAGGTTTGAATTTGGCTCACCGTACATGACAAATTAAAACAGGATTTGTATATTAATTATGAAAATGTTTCCCTCCGTGTACAATTTTTTCTGGAAATTTCACCTCCAGAAACTACCCTCCCCACGTGAAAATCTTCCCATATAAAATAACCGCTCCCCCCCCCCTCCGAAAATGCTTCCCTCAAAAAAATATCTATACTTCCCAATAACCAATATAATATGTAATATTTTACTGAAAGATACTCTAGACAATTCCAACTCGGTAAATATTTCCCCCAGATAATTCCCCTTAATATCTTCACATGTAAAATTGACTCGGCAAAGAAAAAGTAAGACAAATGAAAAGAATTTTGTGTAGGAATCTTGGCAAATTCTCTCAGTGGAAAATTAAACCCCTAGGAATTTCCCTCCCCACGGAAAATTATCCCCGTAGAAAATCCCCCCAGCAGGAAATTCTTCCCCCTCCCCGAAAAATGTCTCTACACTTCCCAATAAGAAATAGTATACTTAAACAATGGGCAAATTTCCTCACTTGCATACCTTTGCTCAGGGGCTGTGGGGGGTTTTGTTATCCTCAAAGACATTTTTACTGGCTTCTCAACTATGCTGAACAAAATGGCTAAGTCATAATTTTTTTCTGGTGAATTTTTGGAAAAAAGGGTAGGTGGCAGGGGGGGCAGTTGCCGTCCAATCTTTTTGGTCAATTAAAAAAGGCGCTAAAACTTTTAATTTCCGTTTGAATTAGCCCTTTCTCGATATTCTAGGACTGTTACTTCAATGCGATCACCCCTGGGGAAAAACAAACAAAGACGCATCCGTGATCTTTCTCCCGGCAACAAATACAAAATTCCATATTTTTGCAAATGGAAGCTTGAAACTTCCAAATCAGGGTTCTCGGATATGCTGAATCTGATGGTGTGATTTTCATTAAGATTCCTTGACTTTTAGGGGATGTTTCCCCCCCCCTTTTTCGAAAATCAGGCGAATTTTCTCAGACTTTTAGCTTTTGGTACGTAACACTAAACTTAATGAATTTTATATATTTGAAATAAACATAATAAGCCGATTCTTTTGATATTTCTATTTATATAAAAACCCCAATTTTTTGAGTTTTGACTGCTGTTGAGCCGCATCGCCACTTACAGTTCGTTACCACGAAATGTTAGACAAATTACATTTTTTACATTTAACGGTTGCTGATGATCTTTCCCCTTTAGCATCTATTCCTCTTTGTGGCGATGTGGCTCTGATTATTCAGCGATGTGGCTACTTTTCATTTGGCGAATCTAAGCGATAATATATTTCTGGGTTCGAATTTTTTTTGTCAGAATTGGGCATACGTGGCTCCCTACCCTTATTCAGATCGTTTGTTAGCTATAGGTGCCGTTCATGTCGGATAAAAAAAAACTGGTCCAGACTAAAAGCCAAATAAGTGTTAAGAGCCCGACACACGTAGCTCTTTTCTGGCACCGACTTCAGCAGTTCAGTGGACAAACGATAGCGGTACGAAAAAAAAAATGCCCTTTGCGCGAGATTTTTAAAACTGAACATCATGGGCACCATTAGTCAACTGAAGGTTTTCAATAGCTGCATGACTGATCTTAACCTATAATTTAGTTCTTTTATTTTTATTAAGGTCATTTATGATTAAAATGTGTAATTGAATTTTAATTTTTTTCATTATTAAATTATGGACATTTTTCATTATTAAATATTTAACTGTTATTATTATTATTCAGTTATGTCGCCCGAAAACTAGAACATTTTTAAGCTCACATGGGCGTGTGAGCTTATCTATGCAATCGGCGTTATAATTTCTATGCAAATCGGCGCCCAAAAAAGATACTTGTGTTCTAGGCTATAGCTAATAAAAATTCCGTGAAAGTTAAGGGAAAAGTTAAATTACATTAACGGTGAAGATGTTTTGGATATAATTGAAGATACCTCCGTTTTTTTTTTGTTGTTTTTTTTTTAAGATGAATAAGGATTTATTGAAAAAAAACATATCAACAAAAAATTATTGCTGCCTCCCCTAAAAAGCAAAGCTTGTCCGTGGGGGAGGTAGAGAAAACAAAATCTTTAAAACAAAGAATACTTGGCCACCGACACCACTAATACCATCACACTAAACAATAAATACAAAATAATATCATATATTATACTTCCTCTGGGAACATCATATCAACAAAAACCCCACAATACATAAATCAATTAATCAGTCAAAACTCATATTCAGCAAAAAGCAGTTCCTTGATGATTTTTCTAAAAATATTGGGGTCACCAATAGTCTTAATATCACTATTCAAACTATTCCATTTCCGCGGACCTCTATAAAAACCAGAAAAACATGAACGGGAAAATATACCTCTAGGTACACAGAAGTCCGCGCTACCCCTTGTATCATGAGAATGAACAGTAGACCTAATGGACAATAAATCACCAAAACAACGAGGCTGAACATCCTGCTGCAGTCCAAAACTAAACCACAATATATAGAACTCACGAAGGCCTGCAGCCGGCAAAATTTTTAAAGTTGGGTAAATTTCTCTAACAGACATACGTGGAGATATACCGGCTAAAATTCTTACTGCATGATTTTGTAGAACTCTTATTGGTTTTAAGGTAAAAGAAAAAGTAGAGAGCCAAATACTTGAACAATAAAGTATATACGGGTGTGTTAAATAAAAATAAAGATGGCGAAGGACAGACTTGGGAAAACAATGTTGGAGTTTCTTCATTATACCGAGATTTCTTGCCAGAATTTCGCTTGTTAAAGTAACATGTTCCTTAAAAGATAGAGTTTCATCTATTACAATCCCAAGGTATTTAAAAGACGCAGTCCGTTTTATGACACCATTGGGCATATCTAATTCCTTGATCCATGGGTAAAAGTTTGATGTTCACGAGAAAATAATAAAGTTAGACTTAGCCTTGTTAATCCTTAACTTATTTACCCTTAGCTATGCTATAATTCTATTAACTGATTCCTTCATGGAAATCTGCAGCAGCTCCACTGTCTTAGCTTTGTTAATGGCTGTTGTGTCATCAGCAAAAAGTAAAACTGTTTCATTAGTCGGGTTTACCGTTAGTTCATTTATTCTATAGCAAAAATTAATCAGACATTTTGGTAAATCATTAATAAATATCAAGAATAATATAGGACCGAGAACTGATCCTTGCGGAACACCTATTTCAATACGCTTTTTTTCGGAACAAGAATCATTTAGTTGGACATACTGATAACGATTACTTAAAAAACTTCTTAAAAAATTTAATGATTTACCCCTCAAACCATACACCTCACACTTCTTAAGTAGAAGTTCATGATCCACAGTATCGAAAGCTTTCATCAGATCTAAAAATATAGCACCTATTTTGAAACCTTTATCTAATAGATCATTAATAATAGTTGTCAAATAAATCATCGCCTTTGTCCTTTTTCTACGGAACCCAAATTGTGTCTCCACCAATAACTTATGATTCTCCAAAAAACTCATCATTCTAATACTAAAATACTTCTCTAAAACACGGGAAATAATGGGTAAAACAGATATCGGTCTGTAGTTGCCTGGGTCATTCTGAATACCACCCTTATGAATTGGGGTTATACGGGCAGCTTTAAAACAGTCTGGGAATTTTCCTTGACGAAAACACTCATTAATTAACCCACATAAAACATCAGCTATAACAGGAAAAATACATTTAAGTGTTTTTAGAGTAATATGATCGCTACCAGATGAATTACTACGCAACCCATAAATAATTTTTTTTAATTTCATCAACTGTTAGAAGTCCAAGGTGAAGAGACACATCAATGGGGTCCCTCAGTAAGGACTCGAACGTTGGGTCACCACTATCAGGCACAACTGACATAGCTAGATTCAGACCAATATTCGAAAAATAACTCTGAAATTAATTACATATGTCCTTTTCAGAATTCAAAGTCTTTCTCATTACACTAACTAATTCATCAGGTACACTATTTATTTTTAATTCAATCACATCTTTTATTAGTCCTCAGGTTTTCTTAGGGTATCCTTCGACCTCCTTAAACTTTTTCTCAAAATATTTCTTTCTTTCATTTCTTAAAATTGTATTCAACCTATTTCGATAAAATTTATATAATTGATTATTTTCTTGTGTCAGGTTAATAATTTGAGCTCTAAACAATTGATCTCTTACATTTATTTGCTTCAAAATCACAGGACTAATCCAAGGTTTTTTACTTGAGTGCTTTCTATTAAACGGTTTCAATACGACTACTTGACTTATCAAACTCTGCAACTTTTCATAAAATAAAACAAACTTTGAATTTGCGTCCTGAACTTCGCCTAGAACATCGTACCAATCCACCTTTTCTATATCATTTTTAAGTTTTACCATTGCACTTTTACTGATCACTGGAATCCTTGATTTTTTGTCTTTAACCACCTTCGTGACAGTTCTAAAGCTAGCTGAAACTCCAAAGTGGTCAGATACATCGTTAATAAGGACCCTGGGAAGACTCAAGGGTACATTAGAAAGGATGTTATCCAGAAGCTTAGCTGATGTTCCCGTAATTCTTGTAGGGATATTTATGCAAGGATGAAACCCATTGGATAAACTTCTATTAATAAATTCAGTGCTAGCAGATGACTGATCAATAAGGTCAATATTAGAATCTCCCATAATAAAACATGGCATAGAGTTAATCAGAAGTTTCATTAATTGTTCTTCAAATAGGTCCATAAAGTCTTGGAGCAGGCTTTGTGGAGGTCTATATACTACAACAATACAAAAATTCAAATTCTCTCTAGTTATATGTAAAACAAAACACTCGCAAACTTTCTCTCTATATATTGTCAGATCTGCTCTTATTGAAACCTTACAATCAGCCTGAATGTAAGCTGCTAGGCCTCCATGTTGGTAATACTCGTGAGTCCTTACATATAAATTATACCCAGGGATAAGTAGTAATTGCGAGTTATTATCTTTTAACCACGTTTCAGTTAAAGCGATCACCTGAAAGACATTAGTATTTATTAATTCCGATAAAAAATTATGCGCAGAATTCAATCCCTGACAACTCAAATGAAAAATGTTAAGGCCAAAATGGCCCCTATCACAATACAAGGGTAGTACTTCTTCTTTAAAAATATACCTTGATGGTTCATTTGTGAAAATCTCAGTGGCATTAATATCTAAATTTCTATTTATCCTTTCATTAAACTGGCTGGAAATATCAACCCTTTTAATTTCAAGTTGCATAACACTACTGTTCCCAGGAGGAAAAACGATATCTCCAACCGTCATTACTAAAAGTTAATGTATGTGGCTGTAGAGGGTTGCGTTGGCGAAAGAAATAATTATCAACTTAACATATAACTAGACCTAAATGAATACAAAAAAAAAATAACAAAATATATTCCGTCAAAGCGGACATACAATTAAAAAAAATAAATTATTGTAAGCTTCATGGCACAAAGCAAAACCATTCAAAGAGACATCAGCCCGCTACCACCCACTCAAAATAATTTCACATTAGCAAACATTTTAAATTATTTACTCAAAAATAAAAATTATCATTAACCCAAACATTTCAAATTCATCACTATCAACTTTTCCATATCTATTTGATTAAACTAAGCAAAAAAGAAAAGATAATTAATCAATAAGTAAACTAAACACATTAAATAAAACACTCATTTTTTAGCACCTCTGGAGGCTGTGGAGGGAGGAGGCTTATGTGCTAGTTCCTCAATCCATTTATCACACATAAACTTCACTTTCTTACCACCCGGACGTTCAAACTGAAGATATGGTGGAACTGTGTTTGATACCCATGAAATTATACCCATCGTTTTAAGACACAATTTTTTTTCATATAGTTTTTTTCTTGCCTCTCTCACAGAAAATGGGGCATCATCACTCACATAAATGTTTCCCTGGTTTGCTATATTTCTTCCTTTAAGCTTCTTCCCATTTTTAAGGATTTCAATATTGTTTCCACGGTTTTTACATTAACCTTAAAATATTTCTTATCCTTTTTTATTGCAACAACTGAAAAATGGGATATCATTGGTAAATTTAGTCCATCCGTACATATCTCGGTAAACATACGTTTGGCTTGATCTTCATCCTCACAGACTGCATTCCATACAACCAAATTATTTTCGTTAGGCTGATACTCTGCAGCCATAAGCCTATCAGACATACATAGGGTCTTTTCTTTAAAATATTTAACTTCTGACTGCAGGTTAAAATTATCATTTTTCAACAAAGAAATGTCATTTTCTACAGCATTTGTACAAGACTTAATCCCGGAGAATTCAGACCTTAAGGCTAATTGCTCTGATTCAATTGCTTTTATTCTATTTTCTACTACAATGAATCGCTGTTCAATTGATTGGACTGAGCTATGAGTTTCACGCACAATGTTCATCATCTTCGCAGAGTCCTCTGATAGGGTCATTAACGAAACCTGAGTTGTCACTGGCTTCCGAATATCCGGATTTCCTGACGTATTTGGGGTACTTGTGGCAATATCCTCACTAGAATCAATATCTGGACGACTCCTTTTATTTTTTTTCTTGCCCATCTTAACGTTTGAACATATGAAGGAAATCTGTCAGCCAGTGTGTGATAAGATGTACCCAATCCAACGTGTAAAGGTGGAAAAGTTTGAGCCCAGGAAGTAGTCGGAACATCGATGAAATAATTGAAGCGCCTTTTCTAAGAAGCAGACTTTGTCAAGAAAAGGCCAGTTCGGGGAGTTCAAAGTAGCTCGAAAGGAAAGCAAATGAAGAATATTATGCCAATAGACTTAGCCAAAATAAAAGCAATACAAAAGAGACTTGGAAGGTAATTAATGAGCTAATTGGGAAAAAACATTAAGCAATAAATATACATTAAACAATCATAATGGTTGCAGCGGCAGCTGCAACCTAGTAAAGAGCGAACCACAGCCCATATTAATCAAAATTTGAAAAATGTGTTTTCAAAAAAAACTGTCTTGTGAAAAAAATTGCCATCTGACACTGAATCAGGAATGGTAACTATTGTATCGGTTAATCTAAGAAATAAAAATTTATTGAGAAAAGAAATTTATGCTCATTTCGAAAAAGAGCCTGAAACCCCTTGAAAATGTGTCAAATCGAAATAAAAAGTGCACCATTGGAATCAACATGGTCTAAAACCTTTTGTAAATAATTACAGTACCCCACCTTGAACACCAAGGAAAATGACTTTTTCGCATGGGTAGCACTGATCTGTCTCACTTTTTTTTCCTTTTTTTCTAGCAGGGCTAGGGGGTGGCCAGAGCATCATAGAAAGGTGTGTAATAGCTCATTCGAAGGCGAATTAAATTTGTAAATGCCCTTTTTAAGTAACCAAAAAGATTGGAGGGCAAATAGCCCCCATCCTTACATTCCCCCTCCCCCCAAACTAGTCCTATAAAAATTTTGGGATAGCCATTTTGTTTAACATAGCTCAAAGGCCCAATATATATGGTTTTGATGATGATATGACCCTCCAGAGTCCCTGGGGAAGCGCTGTATGAGGTATCAGGCGTATCGATATCGCGCGTATCGGTATCGGGCGTATTGGTATCACATGTATCGTATCGGGAATATTGGTATCGGTATCTGCTGTTGTTTTTTTTTTAAGTCATTTTCTAGGCTCATTTTTTAAAGCATGCCCCGCCAAGGTATCATGGTTGCCGCGGCAGCTGCAACCTAGTAAAGAGCGAACCACGGCCCATAGTAACCAAAAGTTTAAAAACACGTTTTGAAAAAGACTGCCTAGTGAAAAAAATTCCCATCTGACACTGACTCAGGAGCGTCAACTATTATTTCGGTTCCTCTTAAAAGTAAAAGTTTATTGCGAAAAGAAATTTATGGTGATTTCGAAAAAAAACCTCAGACCCCTCGAAAACAGTATAAGATCAAAATTAAATACATCAGTGGAATCAACATGGTCAAAAGCTTGTACAGGGAAGTTACAGTCCCTCTCCCTGAACAACAAGGAACATCACTTTTTTGCATCGGTAGCGCTGATCTGTCTCCCGTTTTTTTGTTGTTGTTGTTTTTTTCTTCTTTTTTTTTCAACAGGTCTAGCGGACTACCAGAACATCATAGAGAGATTCTTAATGGCTCATTCGTAAGCCATTTCTTATGTCTACGTGCTTTTTATAAATTCTGACATCTGCAAGTGCCATATGGCACTAAAATGGCACTTTTTGTGCTATTTCTAAAAGGATAGCTCTAGCGGGCTACCAGAACATCATGGATAGATCTCTTATTACTCATATAAAAGATATTACATGTACCTACGCCTTTGAACAAAATCCCACCATCATTAATTTCAAATGAAACTAAAAACGGCACATTTAGCGTCTTGTCTCAAGTGGAAAAGCTGCACTGTAAAAAAAAAAAAATTGATTTCCAACAAAATGTTTTGCTCGAATTCAAATAAGTAAAAAAAAATACAATTTTTCTGTTGGAATTGTGACTTGCTTATTGAATTCATACAAGTCACCAAAAAAAATCCAATTTTTCTGTTGGAATTGTGACTTGCTTATTGAATTCCAACAAATTATTGCAGTTATTAAGATTTATGTACTTTTCAGTAGAAAAATGTAATTTTCACCATAAATAGGTTATATCAATCAACACAGTTTGAACTTCAATAGTAGTTTGAAGTTTCTTGAATATCATTTCAAATTTGACTATAGGACCATTGAAAGTAATATTTCCAGTATAAGTTCAATTCAAATATTTAAATTATTGCAGAAAAAAGGGAATTCTAATTGAATTTTGAGCATAAAAAGATAATTATGAAAATAAGGAAATATATTTTTACTTTTAAATAAGTTGAGCTTTCTTGTCTGCAAAATGAACACGCAGAAATTTATGTATAAAAAATATCTTTTAATTTTTACAATCACTTTTTTTAAATACATTTTTTGTGATTTTCTGGAGGTAGAAAATTTCTTAAGATGCTACCTTAATCTTATCAGTACTAAGGGTGAAAATATATTGCTTTCTGAGTTCAATTTTTTCTAATTAATAACGAAAATCCTTTTGTGGGAACAACTTATGTTTTTGCGATGAACATCATTTTTGTAATTAGACCTAAAAAGCGTTTCAAAAATAAATTCTTCCCTGGATTTGCCATAAATTTGCTGCTTACGCTGAATAACCAAGTAAGCAAATATATCGAAGAAAAGAATATGCCTGTAAGGGTATTTCAGTCCTTTACGCGCATATAAAGGAACCAAAAGCGCCCTCCCAAAAGGAATTTCCTTAAACGGTGCACAGTTCAGCGTGACTCGGACAAACTACAATTTAATAGCATGAATTGTGATTCAAGAACCCTTATCTCATACAGGATTATTTATAAAATAGCAAGTTGCCGAATAAGTTTCGTCAAGTAGTTCATAGTTCTCAACTGTAAATAAGGACTGACTTACCTCAATTGTAACCGAAACTCAAAAATGGAATTTTGATAACAATTGATAAGAATTGTATTTTTATGCAGATTGCAAATACATAAATTTCATTACGTTTAATCCCACCAAACCCACCCACCAAAGGCTCCAAGCCTCAGAAGAAAAAGGGATTTCGATGGATTAAGGGTTTTGAAAACACGGAGCCTGATTTTCGAAAAAGGGAGAAACACCGCCCCAAAAAGTCCATAAATCTTAATGTAAATCAGACCTTCAGATTCAGCGTATCAGAAAATGTTAATGTGGGGGTTCTGATCTCCTATCTGCACAAATGTGGAATTGTATGTTTTTCCCACCAGACTGATCACGGATGCGTTTATTTTTTTGTTATTTTTTTTTTTATTTTTTTTTTTATTTTTTTTTTTAGTGTCCTTTTAAAGAGACCGTAAAGATTGGAGGGCAACTAAACCTCCTCCCAAAATTTATTTTGTCTCTTATTTTGTTTTCGAACCTTTAAACGACGAAGCGACGATTTTGCCTAGGGGGCATTCAGATCAGAGAGAAAAGACATTCTGATTCAGAGAGATCAGAGAGAGAAGACAGTCTGATTGTGATGGTAAGTATTCAGTTTAGTTTATCAATATTAGGGCCGTTCTTTTACTCATCTATGTGCTAAGGTCTTACATCTTTTGACAAAGAACGCTTAAAAGTAAAATCTTATCACTAAGATCTTAAATCTTATGGCGTTCTTTTGCAAACGTCTTTTATCATTCTGCTCTGATCATTGGTCTAAGAGCAATGATGAATATATCATCAAAGTTCTCTTATCATTGTTCTTTATGGCAGAAAGATGGCGTCTTTCACACTTTTTGCTAACATCAGTATTTCTGTAAGATCTTGGAACAAAGATGAGTTAAAAGAACGGAAATCTTTGCAGAAAGATGTGAGATCTTAGATGTAAGATCCTAGTGCAAAAGAACGGGCCTATTGATAACTTGTGTCTTATGTTTCCCAAAATGTTTAAGATAGTATATTTTTATAAATAAAAAAAAGTGTGGTAAAATTTTTTGCCACACTTTTTATTGAGATTAAGTCAGGGTGTAAGGATTTAGCTGTGGGTTTGGTTTACAGGTCCCCTAGGGGATCTATTCATTCGTTTAAGAAAAGTCTGGAAGAGGTTTTTAATTCGGTCCAAAAGCATCCCCGTGAACAAAATTCTGCTTCAGCTATTGTTTTTTTGTCGATGATGCTCTCTTGGGAAACTCTACCTTTGGTTTGTAAACCAACCTGGTTTACTGAGACGCATGCGTCTCTTATTGATAATATTTTTTCGTCACTAGATGTCTTAGATAATTTGGTGCTGGTTAGTGATATTTCTGATCAATTTCCCGCTATAAGAACTCTGATCAAGCACAAGGTATAGCATCACCATCCCATTTTTCTGTTTTGGTTATACTGAACTGAATCTACTTAATTCCCTTCTGACTGATCAGCCATGGGGTAGTTTGATTTCTGATTTTGATTTTAGCCGCTCTTTTGATATCTTTTATGGTTTTGTGAAAGAGAGCATCCTAGATGTTTGCCATTCGGGTCCTGCACCCCATATTTCGAAAAGGATAGCACCGCTGAATCCATGGATGACTCCAGGTCTTCATAAAAGGTGGAATTGGAAAAATTATTGTTGGAAGCTTTAAATGGCTTCATCATCTGTAGCTCATCATCAACGGTTCAAGGCCTATAGGAGTATGTTTAATTTTCTGTGTCGAAAGGCTAATTCTCAGTATTATCATAGGAAATTTTTGAATGTGGAAAGGATGTTAGGAAAACATGGTATTTAATTAATTTGGTTCATAGACCTACTCCCCCTCTGCCTTAAGTTCCAACAACGCTGAAAGTCGATGGTGAAACCGTCCAAGGAGAGGAAGATGTTCAGCTATAGCTCACCTCTTATTTTGTTAATTTAGGAAAGACGACTGCTTCCTCTGCAAGCTCTGCAACTTCTCGTAGTGGTTTCAGAGCCTATCTTGGACCCTAATGTTTAAAATCAATGGTCTTGAACTCTGTTTCTGAGTTTGAAGTAGTTCGTCTCGTGAATACTCTTAAAGGATCGTCGTCTTCAGGGCCAGACACAAATCCCTACAAGGGTTATCCATGCCATTCTGCCAGCTGTTCTGCCACCATTGGCTAAGCTTGTCAGTCTGTCTTTCGAGATAAGAATTTTCACTGAATCTCTCAAGCAAGCTAAGGTTATAGTGCTGTATAAAGGTGGTTCTCAGAGTGATCCTGCTACTTATTGGCCAATGTTTCGCCTATCTGTTTTCAGCAAAATTTTTGAGAAGGCTATGCTATCCAGGCTTCTTAGTTTTCTGGATGCAAGAGAATTTTTGCATAATTTCCCGTTTGAATTCCGAGTGAATCACTCTACAGAGCCTGCTTGCACAGCTCCCTCGAATTTCATTCATTCGGCAGTAGAATCTGGTCATATACCGGTGGCTTTATTTTTAGATGTTCCTAAAGCTTTTGATTCCTTGACTAATCGGATTCTTCTTTGGAAACTATCACATATTGGTATAAGATCAAATGCTTTCTCTTGATTTGAATCATATCTTTCTGGTAGGCTTATTTCAATGGATTTGGTTTTCCGGAACCCTTCTGAAGTACATTATGACGTATCTCAGGGATATATTCTTGGCACAGTTTTATTTCTGATTTATATTAATGATCTGATTTCGACAGTTAAAAACACCAGGCCTCTGGCATGCTTTAAGCTGTGTCATCCTGATATTCGTTTGTGTTCAAATACTACATCTAATGAATATTTTCTCGTTGCTTTTGCTGATGACACCACTCTTGGGACCCTTGGGAAGACAGAATGTGATATCAAGTCTAACCTTGTGGCAATATTCGAGAGAGTTTTTTCATGGTTTGATGCTAATTACTTGGCCTTGAATGTTGGTAAGTCACATTTGCTTATTTTTCTCGAATTGGTGTAAGGAGGCCTTATTTTTGTGTAAATTTGTTAACTCAATTTCAGTAAAATTTGGAATCCCCTTTGCTTCAATAGATCAGAAATAAAGCGAAAATTTCAAATTAGCTTTAATTTGAAAGTAACTTCGCTTTGCGTAATTAGTCATAAATCTTGGAGTGAAACTTCTTTGTTCATGAATCGAACGACTTTTGAACCCGTGATAAATATTTGAAGACCTAATTTAGACCAGTCTTGGGTATAAAACAAAGAGAACGCAAGGCCTTGAAATACTGAAAAAAACTTTTTAACAAAAAGTTGTTGATTGGCTGAAAGAGCCAGGGAAGGTCACTAAACGAATCAAGTAGCAAATGAATAAAACTTACGGGGGAGAGAAAATAGAGGTTATATTGTGAGAAGAGGGGCCTAGAAAGGAACTCCTGGTAAGTAACCCTTTTTAACTAATTATGGCAAGTATCTGCCTTGGTTCAGTTTCTTTAAATATAAAGTTAAAGCAATAATATTAAACCTTTTCGTCACTTTCGACTATACCAAAAAAATCCCATTTTTGTGTTGAATTAAGTTATCAATTGAATTCTAAATTTCCTTTTGAGAATAATACTGAGATAAGAAATAAACTCCGGAAAGATCTCTTTCACTTGGGCTAGACCACATATACTAAATTAATCTAACACTTATATTGGAGACATACAACTGATACTGGAGTCAAGAGCAGAAATTCCCATTGGAAGATTGTCAATACACTTATAAAGGGTTTATTAATTATGGGATGGAAAATCTAACTAGAACAGATTAGCAACAGAAAAATACGCGCGCAAATAGCTTGGAACTCTAGAAGGCCTATTATATTTTGGTGAGTGGGGTTTTTGATTTGGTTAGAGTATATTAATCAACCAAGACTTGGATACTCTTGACGTAATACAGCATTGTTAAGGATTACAATAAAAATAAAATTAGTTTCGTCTTAGAAACTGAAACTTGTGAATAACCTGAGGGTTAAGTACAAGAAAAACCCCTTAACCTTAAGAATAAATTAAAGAGTATTTTGCCTCCTCCTTCCGGCTTAGTAACCTTTGGAACTTACCTAGTGTTTATTAAATTCTTATATATATAAGAAGATTGGAACTAGAGGACAATATAATATTCCTCCCCTAGTGAATTTTCTAACGTTATACGAAAGGGAAACGCTATTTCCACTTTTTAACCATCTTCGCATTTCTCAACCAGTTCTAGTATGACACAGAAGTGGTCCGCATGTTTCACAGGTAGGCTAGGGTAGAAAAGGGAAATAAATTGATAGTTTAAAAATTTCAGTCTCTTCCGTACCAAGATCCAATTTTCTCTAGAAAAGTTAAGGTTTATCAAAGTTCCAAAGAACATTAACTTCCTTTTCAAGATATAAACGTAAAAACTTGGTTTAGTTTATACAAATAATTTGAGATCTAATAAAAAGGTTATTCCTAGTTTCCGAGAAACAATAATTTGATGCAAAGAATTTTAATTACACTGGTACCCAAGTCTTGTCTAATTATTCAAGAGTTACGCTTGCAATTAGAGGTATTGATAACCTAGAATTAAAATTAATCCTTTTGGTAAGCATTCGGGGATTTAACAGAAGACCCACACAATATTAAACAACAGCCAGCCTGGAAGAGGTATTAGATGAATTCAAAATAATTAAAAATAGAACATTTTTCCTTTTTTTCTAATTTACAATAAAAATCAGTTGTCACTGGATTCTGAGTACCGATCTTACCACAAAACGCCTCAGATATAAAACGCTACCGAATTTTAGCCCTGATAAGTCGGGGCAATCTTATAATGAGCTATCAAAAATCCATCTATAATGTTCTGGTAGCCCGCTTGCCCTACCCCTCGAAAAACGGCATATAAAGTGCCTTTTTTCGTGCCATATAGCACTTGCACACGGCAAAATTTATATAAACCATGTACATATGAGAAATAGCTTTTGAATGAGCTATTAAGAATCTCTCTTTGATTTTTTAGTAACCCGCTAGGCCTGTAACAAAAGAACAAAAACGACCGTTTTAACGTTTTTTAACTCTTAGTTACTATGCACTGTGGTTCGCTGTTTACTATGTTGCAGCTAATGCTTCAACCATGACAAAGAGTTCCTTGCAAATTCTCATCATAAACTAGTTAACATTAAAATCTGTGAAATCTAATAGATGGTAGAATTTTTAAAAACCTAGTAAATATAAACAATAGCTTAATAACTGAGCCATTAAACATCTATCTACGACAGTGTGGTAGCCTGCTAATGTTTCAGTAGCTTACTGGTGAGCAGACAATTTATGAAACTTACTATGGGGGCTGGGTGGGGAGTGTAGGGGAGGGGTTCTTGTGAACCTCCAGTTAAGAATTCTGGACTATAATTATCATAGTGATACCTGTTTTGTACTTCTGAGCTTTTCCACTTAAGAAGTGGCACCATAAATTTGGTTTTCAGTGCTATATCGCTACGAATGTAAAGTTAAAAAAAAAACACGTATATAAGAGCAATAGCTTTCAAATGAGTCATTAAACATCACTTTTATAAGTTCTGCTAAGCCAATAGCCCCACACTGTAAATAAATTGCTTGAGATTCAACAAAAATTGTTTGTAATGTTTATCAACAACAAAATTGGAATTTCAAAGGCTGAAATTGAATATTAGAGACCATTTTGGAATTCCATGGTCATTATTGAATTTGCAATTTGTTGAGAAACAAAAATGTTGAATTCCCATACTCGAATTGAATTTTCAATTTGTTGACAAAACGACATATTGGATTTTAATATCCTTATTGGATTTCCATCTTGTGTGCTGGATTTCCCGTTCTTTTATTAGATTTCCATCACCAGCGTTGTTCAACTTCCTAGGTCTACAGTTTAATATCTAGTTCTCAGGATTACCTTTCCCTTTCTTCTTTCTGAAGCATCAATAAATACCAAAAAAAATAATCTCATCTATTTACAAGAACAGAAAATTACAACAAAAAATTTCTCCCAGATAATATGACACCTCTTATCGGCTGCATTTTTTTCATGGTGGAAATCAGTAAATCAATGGCGTAGTAGCAGGCCGACAGGAGACACTTGAGTAAGAAATATCTTCCAATTAGGAAAACAGTGACACACGGACCTGAAATGAAGATAAAATCAAATCGAGGCACAAATAAAAGAAAGACTTCCCTCTTTTTTTCTACCTCCAGAGCTGAACGGTTGCAATAATAATACCACGAATCCTGTCTTTTCTGAATACCTTTGACTTATCAAATCTCTTGTTTGCCGCCTCATCAAATCTGTGTGTTATAAAATTGAAGCCTTGCAAAATAGATCTTCTGCTTAGATGAAGTACAACAAAATTGTTTTCAGTTTCACAACTTTGCTCAATCCCAATTTATAAGGTTTCAAAGATATGCAAATACACTTCCTAAATTTTGAAGAAAAAAATTATTGGTATGGGTTAAAATTCTACTCAATTAACAGGAATTGCATTTTCGGAACTAAACCTTGAGAAAAAGAAACTGATAACTTAAAATTAAGGTAAAATGTTGTTTTTTCAAAATTTCAATAAGTATACACCTGTCATGTAGGAAAAGTCTACTGCGTCTTTGGCGCTTAACTGAAAATGAATCATATTACAAATATTTTCTTTTCCAGTTCTTACAGCATTGAAAATAAAAATGAAATTACAGTGAAACAAATTCTTAAACTGATGGTTCTTTCAACAATTAATATCATTATACATCAAATGTTCAAATTGATGTTGTTTGTACTTTCCCAGACTTTTCAAGACGCATATAGTTTTCAGTAAACGAGTTTCAGAATTTTAAGTTATGCCCAGGGTACATTTCAGTTTTTATAGAAAGCTTTGTCGTGGAAACTTCAAAAAGGACGCATTCGATTGGAAATTCAAAGGGCTAGTGCCCGTTTTAATAGTTTTAATAGAAATTTAAATTGAATATGCAAATCAAACTTGAAACGAACAAAAATCACTGCAGACAAGAGTTTGGGCATCGCCTCTTTCTCTCACTGTAAAAGCCTAAAACCTACTGCATCATTGGCTCTTCACTGAAAACCAATTTTTTTACAAATATTTTCTTTTGTACTTAATATTCAGCTATAGCTTTCAGCAATTAATATCATTATACATCAAATATTCAGTTTAATTTATTAGTTCTTTCTAAAGTTGTTGAAGACGAATATAGTTTCACTACAAACAAGAGTTTGTATACTGCCCCCTTCCTTAACTGTGAATAAAAACCAAAACTCTACTGCGTCTTTGGCGCTTAACTGAAAACGAATTATATTAGAAATATTTTCTTTTCCAGTTCTTACAGCATTGAAAATAAAAATGAAATTACAGTGAAACAAATTCTTAACTGATGGATCTTTCAACAATTAATATAATTATACATCAAATGTTCAAATTGATGTTGTTTATACTTTCCTAGACTATTCAAGACGCATATAGTTTTCAGTAAACGAGTTTCACTCGTTTTAAAAGATATTTATTGATGTACATTATTATCTATCGTATGTTTGTTTGGATTAATTGTTCATTTAATTTCTGTTTGTTTTAAGTTTCATTTATACTTTAATAGCAAAATATTTTGTTTGTTTTATGCTTGACTTTCATATTCAATCTAAGCACTACTCGCTTTAAGATCTATTTATTTATTTATATTATTACGTGTTGTATATTTTTGCTATGATTGTTTATTTAATTTCTGTTCCTTTGGGTTTCATTTATTCTTAATAGTAATTTCCGGTCGTTTTGAGTTTGAATTTTAACAGGTATTTGTATCTGCTGAGCTTAAGTTCAAAATATCCTTTACTTTTCTTTGAAAAACATATTTTTTGGAAAGTTTTTTTTAAATTAATATATGATAAAGAGTTTAGGTTAGAACATGATTTAGGTTATAAGTAGGTTATAGACTGTAGACTATAAGTTATAGATTGTATATGCCATTTATCTAGGATACAGAGTGTATTTACCATTTGGCAGCTTTAAGGGGCCTCCCTCAGGCCACTCCGCGTATCCCCAGGTGTCGTTAGGGGAATACCCTACAGATATGTAGGGTAACTCTATAGGAGGCACAGACCAAGGGAGAACCTTGTCTCTGGGGGTACATAGTAGAAATTGGGGCACCCTCGCCCGGGACATAAATACAGGCGGAGGAGGAAGAAGGCTCCTCTAATGTGCACTCAATAGGGCCCACCGATGTGTCAAAACGTCCCATGAGTTTTAAACCTTCTCCCAGTAATGGGTTAAATTGCATGGTAATGCAAAACACCATCGCGGGAGGATCCTCTATAGGAGGACAACTGCGACAGGGCGTAAGATCCAGATCTATGGACAACGGACTCTGCAAAGGGCGGCTTCGACCCATGTGGGGTACCTGCAAGACAGGGGATCTTGCGGTCAATTCTATTCCCACTTGAGGTGTGGCACCCCTCGAGGAAATTATAGCCTAGTAAACCACATTGCATTTGCAAGGGTATGAATGAACTTTTAGAGGTTTTGCATATTCAGGGTGCTAGAATTGGTTTGAAAATTAACGTTAAGAAGACTACGTCACTAAGGCTAGGACTAAATGAAGACGAATAAAAAAAGGTAAGAAAAGATAAGATTGATAAGGTAAGCAGCTTCACTTACCTTGGTAGAATTATTAGTAAAGATGGTTGGAGCAGTGAAGATGTTGAAAGTAGAATAGTCATGGCTCAGGGTGTTTTTTCACAGTTAAAACCAGTTTGGAGAAACAGGAAGATAAGTCTGCAAACCAAGATTAGAATATTAGAAGCTACATTGATAACAGTGGTAAAATATGGGTCTGAAGCATGGGTGCTCCGAAAAGTGGATGAAGATTTGCTAGATGCTTTCCAGAGAAATTGCTTACGGATTGTTCTGGGTACCGAGCTGACTGGTCGTATTTCAAACAGTAGGCTGCACGAAAAATGTGGTTCAATCCCGCTTTCTAGGGCTATAATGAAAGAAAGGTTGAGGTAGTTAGGGCACGCTATGCGGATGAAGGATAACAGATTGCCAAAGATTGTCTTTTTCGGCCAACCGTCTAAGGCTAAACAAAACAGGTCGTCCTCGGTTGGGGCGGGCGTATGTTATAAAGAAAGATTTAAAGGAAATGGGAGCTTCCTGGGAGGATGCAAAAGAGAGGCTTTGAATAGATTGGGATGAAGGAAAAGCGTGCGTAGCTGTGTTGGCCTCAGGCGGCTTGGTAGTGCGGTGAGTTGTTAGTAGTAGTAGTAAAAATGTTATTTTACTAATTGATATGTTGAATATACATTGCAAAAAAAGTACAAACTCGTATCAGAAGCTTAAGCTTTCCGAGCAATTTGACTAGGCGAATTGGCGTATTTCCGCAATTTAAAAACTTTTAAGCATCCCAAAATTTTCGGTTGTTTTATATGCTTCTTGAGCACTGCCGAAGTCATGCAGAAAATGATAATTTGTTATTCGGCCCATCTATTTATTGGTGTGCCAAAGTTTGTAGTAGATGACTGTCAACCTGCAATTATTAAATCACTTGCCGTTAAACATTTTCTGCTTATAGAAAGAAAAGAGGAAAGTCAAGAATATCCCAAACAAAATAGATATTCAATAGAAACTTGTTGTAGTCTGGTTTAAATTGGTTTATGTGTCAGAGTGACTATGCAAACACATGGCTGCGTCTAGAAAACTTCAAGGTGGGCGTAGGACATTAAACTAATTGATAAGTTAATTCAAGTAACTGATCAATATTAGCTTTCAAAAATATTAAGTTAAATTGTTCACACTTTCCATATAACTTTTGTTTCCTTTATTTGAAAATATTTTATAGTAGGGCCTGAATCAAGCTCTTTGTTAATGATCACTTGAGTAGGTTTTGGCTATAGGATAGTGCTTAGTTTAGTCCCTACACTTAGACTTACCAATATTTTACACCAAACAAAAGCAGAGTTTGGACAAATAGGTAAGTATGGCCAATTTGAGGAATGTAGAGGTTAATCCTCTTGTTGTGATTTTTTTTTCTGGAATGCTTATGCAAATACACAGTTCACAAGTTTGGCCATTGTGTTGCAAGAAGCCCTTTTTTTTCTAGAATAACAATAGTGCTTAATATTTGCTTGGTAAAATTTTACTCTAACTACTTTTGGCTATTGTGGAAAGGGCTTAGGTTAGGAAAATGAAATTTTCAGGGATGGGTCTACAGGCTAAAGTATGTCCCAGGAAGGTATTTTGAAGTACCTACCTCCACTCCTTTACCCTCTAGAGGGCACTTATTGAAATTTTGACAAAATAACATTTTACCTTAATTTTCAGTTATCTGTTTCTTTTTCTCTGGCTTTAGTTCTGAAAATGCAATTCCTGTTATTTGAGTAAAATTTTAAGCCATAGACTATCAATGTTTTTTTTGGTCAATATCTACCAAATCATATTATTGAGTTAGGACTAAAGTGAATACACCATTTGATGCCTTTTTTTATGCTTATTTCGAATATAATAAGCATTTCTATTGGTAACAAATTTCAGCCCCCCCCCTATATATGCCAATTCAGGGTTAGGTTAGGTATACCCTATATAGGGGGGGGGGGCTGAAATTAATTTACGATAGAAATGCTTATTATATTCGTAATAAGCAAAAAAAATGGCATCAAAGGGTGTATTCACTTTAGTCCTGACTCAATAATATGATTTGGTAGATATTGACCATTTTTTTTTCAAAATTTTGGAAATGTATTTTAGTATCTTTAAAACCTTTTAAATTAGGATTGAGCAAAGTTGTGAAGGTGGAAACAATTTTGTTGTACTTCATTTAAGCAGAAGATCTATTTTGCAAGGTTTCAATTTTATGACACACATATTTTTAAAGGTCATGGCCCCCCTAGAGGGAGGAGGAGTGGAGGTAGGTACTTCAAAATACCTTCCTGGGACATAGTTTAGCCTGTAGACCTGTCCCTGAAAGTGTCATTTTCCTAACCTAACTCTTTTCCAAGATAGTCAAAATGAGAATTTTACCATCTGCTCTATTCTTATAACAGTAAATTGTAAATATAGATTTTTATTGAATTATAAGTTTGATAGATTTGACTGATCCTTGCATAAAGGCATTTTTGTATTTTTCTGAAGCTTGTTGCTAAGAAAATGAATGTCCTGAACAGAGTTTTAGTCTATATTGATGCAAATCCACCACCTGATCAAGAACTCTTCATTCTGCAGCCCCTTCTGACATGCTTCATTAAGATACAGACAACAAGAAACACTTAAGACCCCGTTAAAGTGTAGATGATCCCATTGAACTCTGCTGATATAGAACAGTAGAAGCTTGGGCCAGATACAATTTGGTTTTTGGCAGCTAAAATTGATTCTGGTCTGTTAAGTCCTTAGCAGCTACTACTGTTATGCATAACTAAATTGCTTAGGTTTTTTAGCTGAGCTCTCCTCCTAAATGTGTAAACAAATTGACCACAATGATCCCACTCTTCAAAATTTGAAAAGTTTTGACTAGATCTGGAAGAAGTGTAGCCTAGTATGTTAATGTTGATATGCCAATTGATTTATTGATGTGTTTTTCTAACTTACTGGGAAAATCCTAAGCAGAAAGGGACAAGAATAGAAATAAAAATGACCACTGGTAGTCATTTTTCTGGTTTTAGGATAGAATACTTTTTTCAGTATTTTATACTTTACTCTTAGCTTTTGCATCACTGGGCCAGTGACTTGTTGCTATGGAGATGCATACTTTTTTGTTACTGAAGCTGATTTCTCAGTGACTGAAGTGGTGCTGTGAAACATGCTCCTAATCTAGAAAAGCTCTTAGCTTACAATTCTTAAGCTTTCCAGCCATTAAATATGGATACCAAAATATTAGGCTGGTCACCCTTTTTAAGTAAAAAAATCACAGCTTGTTGCACCTTTTTGGCTCTCATCATCACATGTTGGCAAGGTTGTTAGTAGAATGTGATCAGACCAAGCTTAAATATTACCCAATATTTAATCCTTTGGCAATGCTGAATATTTTAGATGCACTTAGACTCAACTGTCAAAACTATTATTGGGCACAAAAGATAGGTATGGCCTGTGATGACCCTTATTCAGTGGTTCTAAACCAACACTGCCACATAACAGCAATTTCTGATATTGTATGCAAGATGGTTGAATATGACAAGCAGCATCAGTCTCCCAGTAAGAAACTCTTATAATAAGGTTGGCATCAGTGGGTAATTCAATGGAATGGGCAGTCCAACTCTATTTCCATGGCTTGTGATTCCATTTCTTGTCTAGTCAGGACTTAAAGGACTCAACTCTTGGTGTAGTCACTATTTTAGCTTGAATTCTATTCCAGTTGTTGACAGCACACTTTGATAACAAATGTTGCTGCATTTGTGTATTAGCCAGATAGTCTAGTAAAATTATGAAAAAATGGCCAACCTCAAACAAATTGCTATATAAATGATTGTTTTATTACCCAACCCAAAAATGTGTGGTGATTCTGAATAAAAAAAAAAGAAGTTTACCACTCTAATCTTTTCACAAATTTGATTTTTTTGAGGTTGAGGCAAAAAATGTTGATAAAGTAAATACCAGCAAATGTGGTCAGATATGTCATTTCTATGCTCTTTTTTGCTGATGAACATGAAACTAAATGTTTAAAGTCAAAAGACTTGTTTGGGGCTTAAAGCTTTTAGAGAGAGTGAGGTTAGGGAGAGGTTCTGCCTGCAAGTGCATATTAAACTTGGCCTATGGCAAAACATTTGCAGCCTTGCACCTTGGTAACAATCAAGACTGGGTCCTCCTGTGTGTCACATCTTTGATTGAGGGTCCAGATAAATAGCCATCAGATGCTATGAAAGCACATCCATATCTTTGCTTCACATAGTCAATGTATTTGGTGCAGATATCCATGTATGTGCTGCATTTCTCCCAAGGCAAACAATGTAAAAGGACCACACCATCTAGTACATATTGAGGTTCATCCAAACTTCTAAGCATGCAATCTGTCTTTGGTTGCAGACCTTCAACTTTGATTCATGTTTACTTTCCTACCTATCTTTTTTCTTGTCTGTCAGTCAGATTTCCTGCATGTTTCAAAGGGAGGTTGTTGCCAGATGCAAGGTTGCAGTAACATGTTTTGTGGTTTACAGCATCTGCTATATACATATCCAAATTCATTGCTAGAATTCGGCCGTGAACTTTCTCACATCATTGGTCATTATGCTTTTGACAAAGTCCCACCAGTGTCTCACCAAACTCTGTTGTGTGGACGCAAAACCTGTTTTCCTTCTTGTGAGTGTTCTCAAAAACCACTCTGTTCAGACCAAATAAGCAATTGGTGTTGAAATCTAATTGTTCTATCAGGCGATTTGAACTCCTCCTCTGGGACTCACTTTGCTTGACTAAGAATTGCAAAGTGCTGGTGCATCAATGGCCCTTGCATCTGTGTAAGAACTTTGACATTACTTGTGAAAACAATCCCCCACAACAGCTGTCACATCAGTTCGTTTTTGCTTTTTACTTGATTTGTTTATGATTCTTGCACCTACTTCAGTCAAAACAATTTTCTTGTCTGCTTTGAGTATTTCTTTCTTACATGTTAAACAAATCATCATTCTAGACTAGAGTTCCACCACATAAAATGACATAACAAGTCACTTTAAGCAAAAGGAAAACCAAACTAATTTTAAAATTTTCAGGTATTTTGCTAGTATGAATTAGAAAATTAAAATTATCACTCAGACACCATAAATATTTTTGAAGTTGTGTATAATAACATCTGCAATTCTGTTAAAATTTTCAGGAATTATTCTAGTTTCACCTGACAAATCAGATTATTTTTTAATTCTTGTACCTCAAATATACCTGAAACCTTTACCAGCATCAGTTAGAAAGTAGAATTTTTAGACAAAGAATTGGAGATGCAAAATTTTTTGAAGTTTGAGTATGATGACAGTTTTTGAAAAAGTCAGACTCTTATTACCTCAAATTACCCTCAGAGACTACCTCACCCTCTCCATCCACAATCCAAGTAGCTGTAATGTTCTGATGTATTAGGGATTTTAAATCAAACCCCTACACCACTTCCTAAATTTAGAATTGTCTTTTCAGGATAGCATTCTTTATGTTAAAAATTTGCCCTCAACCTAAAAAACTCAAGTTTGTGAAAGAGCTAGAGTGGCAAACTTTTCAGATTTGGAGTCAGCACATATTTTTTAGTCAGATAGTGAAAGAACCATTTGTATAGCAATTTGCTTGAGGTTGACCTCTTTTTTTCACAATTTTCCTAGAATCTCTCCCCCAACCTCACTCTCTCTCAAAGCTTTAACCCATAAACAATTCTCTTGACTTTAAATATTTAGTCTCATGTTCATCAGCAAAAAAGAGTGTAGAAATGATATATATAATCACATTTGCTGGTATTTACTCAATCAACAATTTTTGCCTCAACCTCAAAATCAACCAAAAAAAAAAAAAAAAAAAAAAAAAAATTTGTGAAAGAGCTAGAGCAGTAAACTTTTTGGATTCAGAATCAGCACATATTTTATAGTTGGATAGTGAAAGAATCATTTGTATAGCAATTTGTTTGAGGTCAAACCACATTTTTACTAGACTAATATGTTTTGACAGCTTATTTGAGTGGCTTCTTGCATGTTGCTGGCTTGAATCTTCAGTAAATAAGGGGTTATTTGGTTGAGTATTATATTTGTAGGTAAGCATTATGTCCTCATGGCAGCATCTGAAAACAAGTTTTGGCACCTGCAGGTGCTTCAGTCTCTCATTGTAGGGGAGATGATGTAGGCCAGCTGTGCACTTTGTGGCATGACTCTGAACTTCTTCAGTTAGGTTAATATCATTTTTATAGGAAGGAGAGCAGAGACATGCATCAAGATCCAAGACAGGCCTGACTAAAGCCTTAGAAAGACTTTGCAGGAGTTGCTAGTTATAGTGCATTTGAGGAGACCAAGGCTTAAATTTGCTCTTGAGGCTGCTTGTTGCCAGTGGACATGGAACTTTAGTTTTACATCTATTAGTGCTCTGAGATCTCTGTCTTTGGAGCTTGTTTTAAGCCCCAAATGCTTAATAGTTCTAACTACAGATTCCAATTCTAATGTTTATCAAATTTCATTTTCTTTTGTTTTCAATTAATTAAAAAACTTTTTCCACAAAATAAGTTTTTCAGAAAAACTCCATTAAACCAAAAATGAACAAAAATAGAATCATATTATCTACCAAGCACACAACTGCCACAAATCAGCATCAATAAATTAATGGAACCCAAAACAAACAGAAATTATAAGAATTAACCAAGTCAAACTCAAAACAAGTAGAAATTAACATGAGTAGAGGTCAAAACCCCTATGCTTTTTAAAAGTCAGAATAAATTTGCACTTTAATGAAACAAATTCTTTTAAATGTTTTCACTTTTATAACTTTAAGAAATAAAAAATTAATTAAGATTCTAATGAATAAATATCTGCACATGTATATTAAACTGACAATGTTTATTTGATTTTTTTTTTAAAGTGCAAATTTATTCTGGCTTTTAAAAAGCATAGGGGTTTTGAACTCTACTCATGTTAATTTCTGCTTGTTTTGAGTTTGACTTAATTCAATTGATTTCTGTTTGTTTTATATTGACATAGTGTTTTTCAGGAAAAAAGGAAATAATAGTTGGAATTTTTGCAGTTTTTCTTAAGAAGTTATAGTTTGACCTGGTATTTTTATGCTGGAAAAACTTTTTCAGCAATTTAAATTAACATGAACCCTTTTGAATATCATGACACAAATAGTAGTGTTTAATTTAATCATGTGCATCCTTCAGTTGACCTTATAAATAAAACTTAATACCATTCTCAAAAAAATATATCTATGTTCTTGCCCAGCCAGGACAAACTTACCCTCTTTTGATTTAGTAAAAAATTAAGAGCAGAACTAGTAATAGAAGTAGCCCTAAAAGTTTGCACTTATTACCCTCAGTTGTTCTTGGTACATTGCTGAAATGTCCTATTGGCAACCAGCATACAAAAAGTGCCTTTTGATTTATTTTTAAAGCAACAAATAGTTTTTAAGCATAATGGGCAAATTACATAACTGTGGGGGCCAATAACCCTAGAGATATAGTTACTAGACCATTCAGCTATGCTGAACAAAATGGCTGTCTTAAAATTGTGATTGGAAATGTCTGAAAAATTATGAG
This sequence comes from Artemia sp. Qi Xiang Cuo, assembly GCF_049724085.1. NCBI lineage: Eukaryota > Metazoa > Arthropoda > Branchiopoda > Anostraca > Artemiidae > Artemia > Artemia sp. Qi Xiang Cuo. The sequence goes on along the minus strand of NC_142813.1, from coordinate 44,240,632 downwards.
CTAAGGAGGAGGGCTGATTGTCCTCCAATTGCTTTTGACTCTTAAGAGGACACTAGAAATATTAAATTATAATCAAAATAGCTCCTTTTAAATATCACTGATGTTACTAGCTATGATAGAGCATTGCTGCTTATGTCCTATTTTGCTTATATCCCCTTTTAATACCTGCATGCATATAGCTTTTTCATTTAATTGAAACTCCCTCCTAAACATTCGTTAAAAGTTTCAACTTAATTCCATTAGTGTCAAACTTACAGTAACTGTAAAAGCAGCATTAAATGTATAAACACAGTGTCTTCTAGCTAGTTCAAAATCCACAACCTATTTAGGTATGAAACCCCCATATCAGAAGTGTTTGGGGAAATGATAGGTGTGTGGGGGGGGGGGGTGTATTCGTCCTACATTTCCAGTTCTAATTTCCAGAACTTTCAACTATGTTGAACAAAATGGCTATCTGAAAATTTTTATTGGATGTGCTTGAGGAAATGGCGGGCATGAGAGGGGGGTTAGTTACCCTCCAATCATTTTCGACTATTAAAAAGGGCACTAGCCCTCTCAATTTCCAATTGAATGAGCACCTTTTGAAGTTTCTACAACAACGCAATCTATAAAAATCTTATATGCCCCCAGGGCATAACTTATAACCTTTTCCCCGGGGGCTCTGGGGGTTTGCCATTCTCAAATACATAATTTTCAGAACTTTCAACTACGTTGAACACAATGGTTATCTCTAAACTTTGATTGAATGTGTTAAGGGAAATGATGGGCATGACAGGGGGGTTAGTTGCTCTCCACTCACTTTTGACTATTAAAAAGGGCACTAGCCCTTTCAATTTCCAATAAAAAGGGCCCTTTTTGAAGTTTCTACAACAAATCTTTCTATAAAAACCTTATATGCCCTCAGGGCATAACTTACAACCCTTGCCCTGAGGGCTCTGAGTGGGTTATCATCAAAACACCTATCTAAAAATTTTGTTTGGATTTGTTTTGCGAAATGGTGGGTGTGAGAGGGGGTTTAGTTGCCCTCAAATCACTTTTGACAACTAGAAAGGGCACTATCCCTTTGAATTTCAAATCAAATGAGCCCTTTTTCAAGTTTCTACAACAAAGCTTTCTATAAAAAACCTTATATGCCCCCAGGGCATAAATTACAACTCTTGTCCTGACGGCTCTGAGTGGGTTATCATCAAAACGCCTATCTACAACGCCTATAGCCCTTTGAATTTCCAATCAAATGAGCTCTTTTTCGAATCTCTACAACAAAGCTTTCAATAAAAACCTTATATTCCCCCAGGCCATAACTTATAACCCTTGCCCTGAAGACTGTGGGGGGAGTGTCCTGCTCAAAGATATACTTTCCAGAACTTTCAACTGCATTGAACAAAATGGCTATCTCAAAATTTTGATTGGATGTGTTTGGGGAAATGGTGGGCATGGAAGGGGTGTTAGTTACTTTCTAATCACTTTCGACTATTAAAAAAGGCACTAGCAATTTCAAGTTCCAATTGAATGAGACCTTTTCAAAGTTTCTACAACAACGCTTTCTTTAAAAAACCTTATATGCCCCCAGGACATAACTAACAACCCTTGCCCTGAGGGCTGTGGGAGGGTAGTCATCCTCAAAGACTAATTTCCGAAACTTTCAACTACATTGAACAAAAGGGCTATCTCAAAATTTTGATTGGATGTGTTTGGGGAAAAGGTGGGTGTGAGATATGCCCCCAGGGCATAACTTACAACCCTTGCCCTGAGGGCTGTGGGGGAATTGTCCTCCTCAAAAATATAATTTCTATCTGGAAATAAACTACTTTGAACAAAATGGCTATCTCAATATTTTGATTGGATGTGTTTGGGGAAATGGGGGGTATGGAAGGGGTGTTAGTTGCCCTGCAATCACTTTTGACTATTAAAAAGGGCACTAGCCATTTCAATTTCCAATTGAATGAGCCCTTTTTAAATTTTCCACAACAACTACCATTTGAAGGGCCCTGGTCTGAGGAAAGAAAAAAATTTGTGCCAACATTGCTCTTTACTTAGGCTGCACAATTGCGTTGCCAATGATTTAGTGCATACATGTCTGGAAAATACAAATGAATGTGCATTGTCAGTTTAATATACATATACAGATATTTAGTAATCAGAATGTTAATATTCTTTGATTTATTAAAGTTATAAAAGTAGGAACATCTATATTTTTTTCAGTAAAGTACAAATTATATTCTGGCCTTGGGAGGGTATAATGGGTTTGCGCCCTACCCGTGTTAATTTCCGCTCTTTTGGGGCTTGACTCTCCTTATTGTTGTAATATCTACTAGTTGGGGGTTTCATTTATTTATCGATGGCGATTTTTAGTAGTTCCATACTTCTTGCGATAATTTGTTTTATTTTTGAAAAGTTGTGGCCTAATTGAGTCCTTCACTTTTCTTTGAAAAACTTATTTTGTGGAATAAGTTTTTTTTAATTAATCACACTTAAAGATGGGAACATCCCCACAATCAGTGATAAGGGATGAGTTAAAGAGAGATGGGCAAAACATTTTGAGAGTGTGCTAAGCTCTGATAAAGTTGCTAGAAATGGTATAGAATAGAATGAAAAAAAATATGACACTTTGGAGGTGAAGGAATATTTATTTTGCTAGGAAGAATTTGAGACAGTACTAAAAAGATTAAAAAGTAATAAGGCCCCAAGTGGTGTTAGTGTGATAATTGAGTTTTTCAAAAATAGGGTGGTGGTAATTGTGATGTTAGAGATATATTACTGAAGATTATGAATATTGTTTTTTTTAAAAAGGCAAAGGGCCTTTGCAATTTCAGGAAAACTTGAATTAAACCCCTCTGTAAGAAATGTGATATGAGTGAGTGTGGTATATATAGAGGTATTAGACTAGTTTCTGTAGGAAGCAATTTACTCAGTATGATGATACTTTTTAGATGTAGAGATGCTGTAAATTGAGTTTGAAGAGAAGAACAGTGTGGTTTTAGGAAGGGGAGAAAATGCACTCATAAAATTTGTACTCTTGAGAAGATTAATTGAGAAGTGCATGGGTCATCAGACCCCTTTAGTCCTTAGCTTTATAGATCAAAAGCAACCATTTGATTCAGCTGGTAGAAGAGCTTTAGCAAAGGTGCTGTACTGAAAAAATGCATTACACTTATTAGTGCTATTCATGAGAATGCCTTCCCAAGGCCAGAGCAAAATTTGCACTTTACTAAAAAAATACAAATGAATGTGCATTGTCAGTTTAATATACATATACTTATATTTAGTAATCAAAATGTTAAAACTGTTTGATTTATTAAAGTTATAAAAGTAAAAACATTTATATTTTTTTCAGTAAAGTGCAAATTATGTTCTGGCCTTGGGAAAACATAGGGGTTTTGAGCCCAACTTATGTTGATTTCTGCTCGTTTTGAGTTTGACTCAGTTATTTATTTAAATTTCTGTTCGTTTTGGGTTTCATTTAATTATCGATGCTGATTTGTGGTAGTTTCATGCTTGGTAGATTATTTGATTTTATTTTTGCTCTTTTTTTGTTTAATGGAGTTCTTTACTTTTCTTTAAAAAACTTATTTTGTGGAAAAAGTTTTTTTTAATTAATTTCTGTTCGTTTTATATTAGCATTAACACAGTGCATTCTGATTTAATCTCGAGGCAACATTTAGTTTTTAAACATATTGGGCAAATGGGAGGGTGGGAGTGGAAGGGGGATTAGTTGCCCTCCAATCACTTTCGACTATTAAAAAGGGCATCAGCCCTTTCTATTTTCAATCAAATGAGCCCCTTTCGAAGTTCCCACGACAACTCCTTTGATATGAAGTGCCCTGGTCTAAACAACAACAACAACAAAAATATTACTAATCACTTTCGACTGTTAAAAAGGGCACTAAGCCTTTGAGTTTCAAATCGAATGAGCCCTTTTCTGAAGTTTCTACAACAATGCATTCTATAAAAACCTTATATGCCCCCAGGGCATAACTTAAAACCCTTGCCCTGAGGGCCGTGATAGAGTATCCTCCTCAAAAACATATTTTCTATCTGTAAATCAACTATGCTGAACAAAATAGCTTTCTCAAAATTGTGTTTGGATGGGTTTGGGGGAATGATGGGCGTGGGGGGGGGGCTAGTTGCCCTCCAATCACTTTCGACTATTACGAATGGAACTAGCCCTTTGAATTTCCAATCGAATGAGCCTTTTTTGAAGTTTATACAACAACGCCTTCTATAAAAACCTGATATGCCCCCAGGGCATAACTTAAAACCCTTGCCCAGAGGGCTGTGGGGGAGTGTCCTCCTCAAAAAGATATTTTCTATCTGGAAATCAACTATGCTGAGCAAAATTGCTATCTCAAAATTTTGATTGGGTATGTTTGGAGGAGTGATGGGCGCGGGGGGACTGGTTGCCCTCCAATCACTTTCGACTATTAAAAAGGGCACTAGCCACTCCAATTTGCAATCGAATGAGCCCTTTTCGAACTTTCTACGACAACTCCTTCGATACGAAGTGCCCGGTTATGGAGAAAAAAAAAAAAAACATATTGTACCCACATTCTTTACTTAGGCAGCGCTAGCGCGCTTGATGGCCACGTATCACTCTTTGGGATCCTCAGACCTTCTAAACATGCTGCTTTTGTTATCCTTACTCTGGGCATACTCAGGATTTTCTCCCATAGTCTTATCATCCCTAATAGCCTATCAGTTCTTAAAGAAAATAAACCTAGATCTCCTCTCAATACTGAAATATTCTTTGAAAAATGTAGACCTAAAACTCTCTTAAAATACTGAAGCTGAATCTCCTCCATCGTCTCACCAGCTATGTATCCCCAAACCTCAGATCCATAATGCATAGCCGATTCAATCTTTACCTGAAATATCTGCTTATGCATCTTCAGGTTCTGTATGTTTGCCAGCTGGCTAGCAGTCACAGCGTAGGCGCAGGACTTTCCTTTAGCAAGACTTAGCTTCAGCTGCCTTCCAAACTTACCATTTGACGAAAACTTTCATTACCCCAGCACTTCCTGGCTGAAGGGTCACGAAACGGAGATCAGCACCGCCGGTTTGGACCTCAAGGGTCTAGTGCAGTCACACACACTACAATCTAAATCTATTCCCTCCCATTTTACTCTATCCCTACTTGTAATCTTACCCCCTTTTCTAAAAACCATAACTACCGACTTCCTTACATTCAGGCTTAGTTGTTTCCTGTCTATATAATCCTTAGTTCTATCCAACAAGAACTGTAAATCCTCCCTAGACTTTGCCACTAGTGCCAGGTCATCTGCAAGCATCAGCATGCATAGTTCACAGACATCTAATGACACTATTGGGGCTCCTTACTTCCTAAGAAAATCCGGCAAATCATTAATAAATATTGGAAGCTGCAGTTACAATAGTGTTAAGGTATGGTCTTGAAACATCAGTCCTCCAAAAGATGATGAAGGATTTAGTAGATGTTTTCCAGAGGAATTTTATACAGATTGTTTTGGGCTTCTGTTTGACTAACTATATTTCAAAAAGTAAGCCATATGAAAAATGTGGTTCTACCCCACTCTCTAGGGCAACCCTCTATTAATTTCAATCTTCATCTATTCACTAGTTTTGTCTGAGAGATTTCAATAACTGAGCTGAATGAACCAGAAGTTATTATTTTGTTCTATATAAATATGTTAGTTTTAATTTTAATGCTTTAGTATTTCTGCTGATGATGATGCTTTAGTATTTCTGTTGATGCTGATTGCTGTATATGTGGGCTAACTATCCAGACTTTAAATGTTTTTTCAACTCCCCCGCCCCCTATTCTTACGTTCTGCAACACCTATACTTTCGAAACTTTAATTTTCATGGTATTTTTTTCAATTTTCAAGTTCATTTAAAGTATGATTCTGAGCTGTGCAAAGGTATGGCAAACCAAAAGGATATCTAAATAGGCTGAAAAGTATCTATAATTTATACAAAGGATCTATTATTGATTGCCGAGCGGATTTTTGCCATGGTTGAAAATTCTGTATGTTAAAAATTCACATATAATAAAAAAAAATGAGTTGAATTAAATAAAAATCATGTTGTATTTCAAAGCTTTTTGGTTATACACAAGAATTTACACATGAAACACTACAAATAGAAGCAAAATATACATTGAAATAAAAATACTGAATTCAAATTTACTGATGAAATTTATGATTTGAAATAAGTGCAGAAGCATGGCATTAACAGAAGAATTACTTTAAAATTTATTATGTGTTACTTGTATAACAAGGAAAAGTTGCAAGCATTTTTGATTGAAACTACTCATATTCTACTCCCTTGTAAGGACCCCTTCCCCAAGATAACAAAGTATTGCAGGATATAAATAGATCAAAGCATAACCTCTATCAGAAGAGTCATATTTGTGGGCAAGTATGCTATACCCAAGGCTGTATCCAGGAGGGTTTAGGGGTTTGACCCCCTCCCCCACCGAAATGTTTGTCCAACTCGTAAAAACGTAACAAACATTATTATAAACAAATTTCTGAAGCGTTTTTTAAAGTTTTTTTGTAGCCTCCCCCTTCCCCCGCCCCTCGAAAAAATCCTAAATAAGGCCTTGGCTATACCCCTGGTCTGATTGCTTTATGGGCCTAATGGAATTTCCCAGCCTTTACAGGACAGTTGTTCCATGTCTACAAATCCATATAAAAAGCATGCCCATTTAATTGAAAGTAAAATTATGTTCCAAACATTGGTTTAAGTGTTGTACCATATGCTGTGGTTTATCTTTTTTCGGCACCAACAGAACTGTTTTCTTTTTTACAAAGACAAGGTGAAGCTCTTGTCCATTTTCAGACGTTATTTTTCTTTCTTTTTTTTTGCTCCAGGGTGGGGTCCTCTTGGACAATGCAAACTCTTGTCTATGATCACAATGAAGCATTGGTAATATTTTGGTATTGTATTTTTTTTTCTTTATATTGCCACATTTGGATTTGCTCATCAGACAAGCAACGCTTGAACCCAGATAGGATGAACCTGCCCCATGCTTTTTCACACGTTTCTAGGTCTTACGGTTGAGCTCGCATAGAAAAGTCCAAACTCAATGTTTATTATCACAATGAAACATCAACAATATTTTGGTGTAACATAATTTTTTACCTTGCTTCTTGAACTTCTTGCATTTTGTCACCTTTAGAGATGATATCTCTTGAGGTGACTAGAAGTGACATCTTGTCACCTATTTCTCAATCAGTTGAACATTTTGATAAAGATGGCACGGAAAATTTTGATCCATTGTTGCATTAGGACATGGGAGTAAAAACATACAAAAAGGATGCTTTGATGTCCTCTGATGTATTTAGCTGGTCAAAAAGTACACTAGGTCTCACAATTTAACATCAAATATATGCCCTCCCAGCTTTTTCCAACCATCCGTTCTGTATAAGTTGGTGATGCCAATATGCTAATGTCACTAACTTTTGCTTCTTGAAAGGGAGAGTTGTTATTCGTTTTATTGCTGAAAATACTGACAAGAGAAAATGGTAAATGTGGATTCTGTTTCCGGAAATATCCCTTGTTTACGTACCCCCCGTTTCTGTTTTTTTTTCTGTGCTTGAGTTAAGTTTCTTGGAATCCTGTTTCTTATTCGCCTAATTTGTTATGCACCTGGTAAGTTGTGTTGACATTGCATATCTTTGGCTGAATTTTCAACAATTGGTAAATTGTTTGTAGAAAATAGGAATGTTGGTAAAAGTTCTTTCCACAAGTTCCACAGTGGGTGCCCATTTTTTCTCAAGGAAACCAATTAAATCATGTATATTTACTAACACCAGCTTTGAGTACAGCTTACAACCCTCTTTTAACCCTGCTGAACTTTTACCAGGAATTGACAATTAAATGCCTGTAAATTTATTGTGCCACTAATTGTAAATCAATGTTACATCTTAGTCTATAAGGTTATAGGCCTACTGTTTGCATTTATTTAGATGCTGCATTTGAATAAATGATAACATTTTTATACTTTTTATGGCTAAGAGTATATAAGATATCTTGTTCTCTAGTTCATACAATATTAGTCTTTCTGGTTGTCTAAAAATAGTGTTTTTTTTTATACATCTCTATGTGCATAGTTGGGGGATGAGGATCGACATTGAAAAATCCGCATCAATAAAAATAATAATTTCTATGAATTGCTGGAATTAATGACTGGTCCCCTCCCTTGTTATTACCTACAGCTAAAATAATTAGCATGGATGAAAGAGGCCTGGCATCTCTCCCCCTTGCCAAAAATAGTGTAGTTTTCGGCCATCATTAACAAGACTTTTCTGTATGCAGAAAAAACCCTACCCCCTCTTTTGAGCTCTATTATCAGTTGATAAGAATGCTTTTAACATAGTTAAGTCGGGAACCTGTACTATACCTCCTCACGTGAGGGTATATGTTTTTGCATATTCTCACAGAAAGTGAGATGGGATGCCTTGAATTTATTGTCATAAATCAGCATTGTTTAACCAAATGGGATCATATAGGACAGCAAATACAAGAATCTTTAATTAAATACAGTTTTTGAACTCAAATTCTTGTACCTATTTGGTGTAAGCCATACTTATGCTGACAACTACTCATATCACAAAGCTGCCTTAAGCATTCTTCAGCCTTGATCACAGAATTTTTGAGATCATAAATGGTTTCCCCAGAAATTCTAATGTCCTCACATACTTCTCCCTTTTTTGTCTAAGTTTCTGTCAAATCCCTCCCCAGTCTCATCCTAAAATAGAATTTGAAGTATTAAAGACATCTTATGGGAGATGTCTAATGAGGAATAGGTAAATGTACCTGTTACACGTTTGACTCACTAATATTATTTCGTTTTATCTGGGGTGTGTGTGTGTTTAGCTGCTCAATAAAAGAGTAGGGATTAATTGGAAAATTTGAGGAAACTATAAGAAAATATCACAACAACTAAACGATTTTCTGAGGGAGGAGGCCCATGCAAATTCTAGCCCCTGGCAGTATGCATGTTTGATGCTAATATCAAGTCAACAACCCCAAGCCACCTTAGGCTCTAGTCCCGACCCTGGTTTTCAAAATTCTGATATTTTCAAACAAATTCCTTTTTAATGTATTTTCCCCTTTTTGATCTTATTTGTCCTCATATGTACAAGTGAAATTTATTCATTTTATTCAAGGTGAAATTGATCGGTGTCTAAAAAAAGTGCAAGAAGGTGTAGAGACATTTGAGGATATTTGGCAAAAAGTGCATAATGCTACAAACACTAATCAGAAGGAGAAATATGAGGCAGATCTCAAGAAGGAAATCAAGAAATTACAGCGATTGCGTGATCAGATCAAATCATGGATTGCATCAGCAGAGATTAAGGATAAGAGTATATTGTTGGACAACAGAAAACTCATTGAAACAGTAGGTGTTGAAAATACCTTTTTCCCCTCCTTCCCCCTAGGAAGGGGCATTTATAGCCAAGATCCCTGGAGATCATTTTAACCCCTATCCCCTAGAGTAAACATAGTTCTTAACCATATTTATATCTCTGGACTTGCTTACACTCATGCATCATATAAACTAAACTGATTCTATTTCTTCTTTCTAGCAAGTTTTTTCTTCAAGATCTTGGCATTTTGGCCTCACCTTGGTTTATTTACATATTTTGTATTGCATTCATTGAATTTTTTTTTGAAATTTGGCAAATGCGCCAGAATTTTTGTGTTAAGCAGGGCATAAAATAAAACTACCCTGATGATTTTTTCACAAGCATAGGACATAATAGGATCACAGTTAGGGGCTTATCTGCACAAAGAGATAAACGGAATTTCCCTAATGGAAGGTTTGTAAAGTTGAAGCAAGAAAATTGTTTTCTTTCATGTCCCCGTGAAATTGAGCCCTGGTCTTAAGAGGATTCTTAAACATCATTTTGTGAGCTTCAACGTTGGCTGATTGTCAAAGGCAAAGGGTTTATTAGTGAATTCTCCCATGGGACTGCTTATCATTGGAACCTATTGATTTGATAATGAAATTTGTGATTTGATTATGAAATTTGATTGAAAAGACAGTGGAATTGGGTCTGCAAAGTTTTCAATTAAAGCAGGTTGTGCCACAGAAAGTTTGAAGAACTATCAAATTGACCAAATGACATTTCTTTTGAGGTGATTTTTGGTTATTTCCTAACAGCTATACTAGAACCTTTTTAGAGACAACCCTTTCCTGAATTTTAAAAAGAAAATTCTGCTCCATTTGATCGAAAAAAACAAAATTTTCATTTCCTAATGATATAAATTTCTAATATAATATAAATTTCTAATGATATAAATTTCTAATATAAACTTATATCATGCTGCACACATGATGAAGAGTTAGTCACAATCAGTGCAATTTCTGACCAGCGGGATACTCGAGGGATACTACAAAAATTGTTTCCATCAAAATTAATGCTATAAAATTCTTTATGGTGCATACTATCACAAATAATACTATACTCCAATTTTTTCACCTGCAGTGCAAGCCCTCTTAGAGCCTTGATCAGCCTTTTACTGGAAATTTGAAGATGAATGGAGCACCAATTGCATTATTTTATATCTACCATCTATTTATAATTATTGCTGATCATTTTTGTCGCGGAATTATTACATCCTGCCATTGAAGTTGAATTGTCAGAAACCAGTCTAGTGGGGATTGTATTGGTCTTAAAGATTTCTGGTGTTTTTTTTAGCTTTGAAAATGCAAAAATAGCTGTTAAAGTTTATCAGTCCATGAGGTTATGGACATCAACTTTATCAAACGTCTACTCTTCCAACAATCCCTTGTAAAAAGTGGCTCTGTCAACTAGGTCTACACAAATAGACCTTGTTAGCCTGTTATGCATATAGAATTAGCAGTAAAAACGCTTTGTCCTGTTTTATGGAGATTTCAAATAGAATTCCACTGTATCATTTTCGCCAATTCCTCCTATCTCTCGTCCCAGGCAAAACAAAGGATTCACGACAAAAACTTATCACCCTGTTTCATGGAGATTTCAAGTAGAATTCCATTGTGTTATTTTCGCCACTTCCTCCTTTTGTCCGTCACTGGCAAAACAAAGAATTCACGATAAAACATATCGGTCTGCTGCATGGAAATTTCAAACATAATTCCATTGTGTTATTTTCGCCACTTCCTCCTATTGTTCGTCCCAGGCAAAAAAAAGAATTGAGGATAAAAACATATCGTCCTGTTTCAGGAAATTTCAAGCTGAATTCCATTGTGTTATTTTCGCCAATTTCTCCTATTGTTCGTCCCAGGTAAAACAAAGAATTCACGATAAAACATATCGGTCTGCTGCATGGAAATTTCAAACATAATTCCATTGTGTTATTTTCGCCACTTCCTCCTTTTGTCCGTCACTGGCAAAACAAAGAATTCACGATAAAACATATCGGTCTGCTGCATGGAAATTTCAAACATAATTCCATTGTGTTATTTTCGCCACTTCCTCCTTTTGTCCGTCACTGGCAAAACAAAGAATTCACGATAAAACATATCGGTCTGCTGCATGGAAATTTCAAACATAATTCCATTGTGTTATTTTCGCCACTTCCTCCTATTGTCCGTCACTGGCAAAAAAAAGAATTCACGATAAAACATATCGGTCTGCTGCATGGAAATTTCAAACATAATTCCATTGTGTTATTTTCGCCACTTCCTCCTATTGTTCGTCCCAGGCAAAAAAAAGAATTGAGGATAAAAACATATCGTCCTGTTTCAGGAAATTTCAAGCTGAATTCCATTGTGTTATTTTCGCCAATTTCTCCTATTGTTCGTCCCAGGTAAAACAAAGAATTCACGATAAAACATATCGGTCTGCTGCATGGAAATTTCAAACATAATTCCATTGTGTTATTTTCGCCACTTCCTCCTTTTGTCCGTCACTGGCAAAACAAAGAATTCACGATAAAACATATCGGTCTGCTGCATGGAAATTTCAAACATAATTCCATTGTGTTATTTTCGCCACTTCCTCCTATTGTTCGTCCCAGGCAAAAAAAAGAATTGAGGATAAAAACATATCGTCCTGTTTCTGGAAATTTCAAGCTGAATTCCATTGTGTTATTTTCGCCAATTTCTCCTATTGTTCGTCCCAGGTAAAACAAAGAATTCACGATAAAACATATCGGTCTGCTGCATGGAAATTTCAAACATAATTCCATTGTGTTATTTTCGCCACTTCCTCCTTTTGTACGTCACTGGCAAAACAAAGAATTCACGATAAAACATATCGGTCTGCTGCATGGAAATTTCAAACATAATTCCATTGTGTCATTTTTGCCAATTCCTCCTATTATTCGTCCCAGGCAAAACAAAGAATTCATGATAAAAACATATCGCTCTGCTTCATGGAAATATCAAGCTGAATTCCATTGTGTTATTTTCGCCACTTACTCCTAATTTTCGTCCGAGGCAAAAAAATGAATTGAGGATAAAAACATATCGTCCTGTTTCAGGAAATTTCAAGCTGAATTCCATTGTGTTATTTTCGCCAATTTCTCCTATTGTTCGTCCCAGGAAAAACAAAGAATTCACGATAAAACATATCGGTCTGCTGCATGGAAATTTCAAACATAATTCCATTGTGTTATTTTCGCCACTTCCTCCTATTGTACGTCACTGGCAAAACAAAGAATTCACGATAAAACATATCGGTCTGCTGCATGGAAATTTCAAACATAATTCCATTGTGTTATTTTCGCCACTTCCTCCTTTTGTCCGTCACTGGCAAAACAAAGAATTCACGATAAAACATATCGGTCTGCTGCATGGAAATTTCAAACATAATTCCATTGTGTTATTTTCGCCACTTCCTCCTATTGTTCGTCACAGGCAAAAAAATGAATTGAGGATAAAAACATATCGTCCTGTTTCAGGAAATTTCAAGCTGAATTCCATTGTGTTATTTTCGCCAATTTCTCCTATTGTTCGTCCCAGGTAAAACAAAGAATTCACGATAAAACATATCGGTCTGCTGCATGGAAATTTCAAACATAATTCCATTGTGTTATTTTCGCCACTTCCTCCTTTTGTCCGTCACTGGAAAAACAAAGAATTCACGATAAAACATATAGGTCTGCTGCATGGAAATTTCAAACATAATTCCATTGTGTTATTTTCGCCACTTCCTCCTTTTGTCCGTCACTGGAAAAACAAAGAATTCACGATAAAACATATCGGTCTGCTGCATGGAAATTTCAAACATAATTCCATTGTGTTATTTTCGCCACTTCCTCCTTTTGTCCGTCACTGGCAAAACAAAGAATTCACGATAAAACATATCGGTCTGCTGCATGGAAATTTCAATCATAATTCCATTGTGTTATTTTCGCCACTTCCTCCTTTTGTCCGTCACTGGCAAAACAAAGAATTCACGATAAAACATATCGGTCTGCTGCATGGAAATTTCAAACATAATTCCATTGTGTTATTTTCGCCACTTCCTCCTTTTGTCCGTCACTGGCAAAACAAAGAATTCACGATAAAACATATCGGTCTGCTGCATGGAAATTTCAAACATAATTCCATTGTGTTATTTTCGCCACTTCCTCCTTTTGTCCGTCACTGGCAAAACAAAGAATTCACGATAAAACATATCGGTCTGCTGCATGGAAATTTCAAACATAATTCCATTGTGTTATTTTCGCCACTTCCTCCTTTTGTACGTCACTGGCAAAACAAAGAATTCACGATAAAACATATCGGTCTGCTGCATGGAAATTTCAAACATAATTCCATTGTGTTATTTTCGCCACTTCCTCCTATTGTTCGTCCCAGGCAAAAAAAAGAATTGAGGATAAAAACATATCGTCCTGTTTCAGGAAATTTCAAGCTGAATTCCATTGTGTTATTTTCGCCAATTTCTCCTATTGTTCGTCCCAGGTAAAACAAATAATTCACGATAAAACATATCGGTCTGCTGCATGGAAATTTCAAACATAATTCCATTGTGTTATTTTCGCCACTTCCTCCTTTTGTCCGTCACTGGAAAAACAAAGAATTCACGATAAAACATATCGGTCTGCTGCATGGAAATTTCAAACATAATTCCATTGTGTTATTTTCGCCACTTCCTCCTTTTGTCCGTCACTGGCAAAACAAAGAATTCACGATAAAACATATCGGTCTGCTGCATGGAAATTTCAAACATAATTCCATTGTGTTATTTTCGCCACTTCCTCCTATTGTCCGTCACTGGCAAAACAAAGAATTCACGATAAAACATATCGGTCTGCTGCATGGAAATTTCAAACATAATTCCATTGTGTTATTTTCGCCACTTCCTCCTTTTGTCCGTCACTGGCAAAACAAAGAATTCACGATAAAACATATCGGTCTGCTGCATGGAAATTTCAAACATAATTCTATTGTGTTATTTTCGCCACTTCCTCCTATTGTTCGTCCCAGGCAAAAAAAAGAATTGAGGATAAAAACATATCGTCCTGTTTCAGGAAATTTCAAGCTGAATTCCATTGTGTTATTTTCGCCAATTTCTCCTATTGTTCGTCCCAGGTAAAACAAAGAATTCACGATAAAACATATCGGTCTGCTGCATGGAAATTTCAAACATAATTCCATTGTGTTATTTTCGCCACTTCCTCCTTTTGTCCGTCACTGGCAAAACAAAGAATTCACGATAAAACATATCGGTCTGCTGCATGGAAATTTCAAACATAATTCCATTGTGTTATTTTCGCCACTTCCTCCTATTGTTCGTCCCAGGCAAAAAAAAGAATTGAGGATAAAAACATATCGTCCTGTTTCAGGAAATTTCAAGCTGAATTCCATTGTGTTATTTTCGCCAATTTCTCCTATTGTTCGTCCCAGGTAAAACAAAGAATTCACGATAAAACATATCGGTCTGCTGCATGGAAATTTCAAACATAATTCCATTGTGTTATTTTCGCCACTTCCTCCTTTGTCCGTCATAAAACAAGAATTCCGATAAAACATATCGGTCTGCTGCATGGAAAACATATTCCATTGTGTTATTTTCGCCACTTCCTCCTTTGTCCGTCACTGGCAAAACAAAGAATTCACGATAAAACATATCGGTCTGCTGCATGGAAATTTCAAACATAATTCCATTGTGTTATTTTCGCCACTTCCTCCTTTTGTCCGTCACTGGCAAAACAAAGAATTCACGATAAAACATATCGGTCTGCTGCATGGAAATTTCAAACATAATTCCATTGTGTTATTTTCGCCACTTCCTCCTATTGTTCGTCCCAGGCAAAAAAAAGAATTGAGGATAAAAACATATCGTCCTGTTTCAGGAAATTTCAAGCTGAATTCCATTGTGTTATTTTCGCCAATTTCTCCTATTGTTCGTCCCAGGAAAAACAAAGAATTCACGATAAAACATATCGGTCTGCTGCATGGAAATTTCAAACATAATTCCATTGTGTTATTTTCGCCACTTCCTCCTTTTGTCCGTCACTGGCAAAACAAAGAATTCACGATAAAACATATCGGTCTGCTGCATGGAAATTTCAAACATAATTCCATTGTGTTATTTTCGCCACTTCCTCCTATTGTTCGTCCCAGGCAAAAAAAGAATTGAGGATAAAAACATATCGTCCTGTTTCAGGAAATTTCAAGCTGAATTCCATTGTGTTATTTTCGCCAATTTCTCCTATTGTTCGTCCCAGGTAAAACAAAGAATTCACGATAAAACATATCGGTCTGCTGCATGGAAATTTCAAACATAATTCCATTGTGTTATTTTCGCCACTTCCTCCTTTTGTCCGTCACTGGCAAAACAAAGAATTCACGATTAAACATATCGGTCTGCTGCATGGAAATTTCAAACATAATTCCATTGTGTTATTTTCGCCACTTCCTCCTATTGTTCGTCCCAGGCAAAAAAAAGAATTGAGGATAAAAACATATCGTCCTGTTTCAGGAAATTTCAAGCTGAATTCCATTGTGTTATTTTCGCCAATTTCTCCTATTGTTCGTCCCAGGTAAAACAAAGAATTCACGATAAAACATATCGGTCTGCTGCATGGAAATTTCAAACATAATTCAATTGTGTTATTTTCGCCACTTCCTCCTATTGTCCGTCACTGGCAAAACAAAGAATTCACGATAAAACATATCGGTCTGCTGCATGGAAATTTCAAACATAATTCCATTGTGTTATTTTCGCCACTTCCTCCTTTTGTCCGTCACTGGCAAAACAAAGAATTCACGATAAAACATATCGGTCTGCTGCATGGAAATTTCAAACATAATTCCATTGTGTTATTTTCGCCACTTCCTCCTATTGTACGTCACAGGCAAAAAAAAGAATTCACGATAAAACATATCGGTCTGCTGCATGGAAATTTCAAACATAATTCCATTGTGTTATTTTCGCCACTTCCTCCTATTGTCCGTCACTGGCAAAACAAAGAATTCACGATAAAACATATCGGTCTGCTGCATGGAAATTTCAAACATAATTCCATTGTGTTATTTTCGCCACTTCCTCCTTTTGTCCGTCACTGGCAAAACAAAGAATTCACGATAAAACATATCGGTCTGCTGCATGTAAATTTCAAACATAATTCCATTGTGTTATTTTCGCCACTTCCTCCTTTTGTCCGTCACTGGCAAAACAAAGAATTCACGATAAAACATATCGGTCTGCTGCATGGAAATTTCAAACATAATTCCATTGTGTTATTTTCGCCACTTCCTCCTATTGTTCGTCCCAGGCAAAAAAAAGAATTGAGGATAAAAACATATCGTCCTGTTTCAGGAAATTTCAAGCTGAATTCCATTGTGTTATTTTCGCCAATTTCTCCTATTGTTCGTCCCAGGTAAAACAAAGAATTCACGATAAAACATATCGGTCTGCTGCATGGAAATTTCAAACATAATTCCATTGTGTTATTTTCGCCACTTCCTCCTTTTGTCCGTCACTGGCAAAACAAAGAATTCACGATAAAACATATCGGTCTGCTGCATGGAAATTTCAAACATAATTCCATTGTGTTATTTTCGCCACTTCCTCCTATTGTTCGTCCCAGGCAAAAAAAAGAATTGAGGATAAAAACATATCGTCCTGTTTCAGGAAATTTCAAGCTGAATTCCATTGTGTTATTTTCGCCAATCTCTCCTATTGTTCGTCCCAGGTAAAACAAAGAATTCACGATAAAACATATCGGTCTGCTGCATGGAAATTTCAAACATAATTCCATTGTGTTATTTTCGCCACTTCCTCCTTGTGTCCGTCACTGGCAAAACAAAGAATTCACGATTAAACATATCGGTCTGCTGCATGGAAATTTCAAACATAATTCCATTGTGTTATTTTCGCCACTTCCTCCTTTTGTCCGTCACTGGCAAAACAAAGAATTCACGATAAAACATATCGGTCTGCTGCATGGAAATTTCAAACATAATTCCATTGTGTTATTTTCGCCACTTCCTCCTATTGTTCGTCCCAGGCAAAAAAAGAATTGAGGATAAAAACATATCGTCCTGTTTCAGGAAATTTCAAGCTGAATTCCATTGTGTTATTTTCGCCAATTTCTCCTATTGTTCGTCCCAGGTAAAACAAAGAATTCACGATAAAACATATCGGTCTGCTGCATGGAAATTTCAAACATAATTCCATTGTGTTATTTTCGCCACTTCCTCCTTTTGTCCGTCACTGGCAAAACAAAGAATTCACGATAAAACATATCGGTCTGCTCCATGGAAATATCAAACATAATACCATAGTGTTATTTTCGCCACTTCCTCCTTTTGTCCGTCACTGGCAAAACAAAGAATTCACGATAAAACATATCGGTCTGCTGCATGGAAATTTCAAACATAATTCCATTGTGTTATTTTCGCCACTTCCTCCTTTTGTCCGTCACTGGCAAAACAAAGAATTCACGATAAAACATATCGGTCTGCTGCATGGAAATTTCAAACATAATTCCATTGTGTTATTTTCGCCACTTCCTCCTATTGTTCGTCCCAGGCAAAAAAAAGAATTGAGGATAAAAACAGATCGTCCTGTGTCAGGAAATTTCAAGCTGAATTCCATTGTGTTATTTTCGCCAATTTCTCCTATTGTTCGTCCCAGGTAAAACAAAGAATTCACGATAAAACATATCGGTCTGCTGCATGGAAATTTCAAACATAATTCCATTGTGTTATTTTCGCCACTTCCTCCTTTTGTCCGTCACTGGCAAAACAAAGAATTCACGATAAAACATATCGGTCTGCTGCATGGAAATTTCAAACATAATTCCATTGTGTTATTTTCGCCACTTCCTCCTTTTGTCCGTCACTGGCAAAACAAAGAATTCACGATAAAACATATCGGTCTGCTGCATGGAAATTTCAAACATAATTCTATTGTGTTATTTTCGCCACTTCCTCCTATTGTACGTCACAGGCAAAAAAAAGAATTGAGGATAAAAACATAACGTCCTGTTTCAGGAAATTTCAAGCTGAATTCCATTGTGTTATTTTCGCCAATTTCTCCTATTGTTCGTCCCAGGTAAAACAAAGAATTCACGATAAAACATATCGGTCTGCTGCATGGAAATTTCAAACATAATTCCATTGTGTTATTTTCGCCACTTCCTCCTTTTGTCCGTCACTGGCAAAACAAAGAATTCACGAAAAAACATATCGGTCTGATGCATGGAAATTTCAAACATAATTCCATTGTGTTATTTTCGCCACTTCCTCCTAATGTTCGTCCCAGGCAAAAAAAAGAATTGAGGATAAAAACATATCGTCCTGTTTCAGGAAATTTCAAGCTGAATTCCATTGTGTTATTTTCGCCAATTTCTCCTATTGTTCGTCCCAGGTAAAACAAAGAATTCACGATAAAACATATCGGTCTGCTGCATGGAAATTTCAAACATAATTCCATTGTGTTATTTTCGCCACTTCCTCCTTTTGTCCGTCACTGGCAAAACAAAGAATTCACGATAAAACATATCGGTCTGCTGCATGGAAATTTCAAACATAATTCCATTGTGTCATTTTTGCCAATTCCTCCTATTATTCGTCCCAGGCAAAACAAAGAATTCATGATAAAAACATATCGCTCTGCTTCATGGAAATATCAAGCTGAATTCCATTGTGTTATTTTCGCCACTTCCTCCTATTGTTCGTCCCAGGCAAAAAAAAGAATTGAGTATAAAAACATATCGTCCTGTTTCAGGAAATTTCAAGCTGAATTCCATTGTGTTATTTTCGCCACTTCCTCCTATTGTTCGTCCCAGGCAAAAAAAAGAATTGAGGATAAAAACAAATCGTCCTGTTTCAGGAAATTTCAAGCTGAATTCCATTGTGTTATTTTCGCCAATTTCTCCTATTGTTCGTCCCAGGTAAAACAAAGAATTCACGATAAAACATATCGGTCTGCTGCATGGAAATTTCAAACATAATTCCATTGTGTCATTTTTGCCAATTCCTCCTATTATTCGTCCCAGGCAAAACAAAGAATTCATGATAAAAACATATCGCTCTGCTTCATGGAAATATCAAGCTGAATTCCATTGTGTTATTTTCGCCACTTCCTCCTATTGTTCGTCCCAGGCAAAACAAAGAATTCATGATAAAAACATATCGCTCTGCTTCATGGAAATATCAAGCTGAATTCCATTGTGTTATTTTCGCCACTTCCTCCTATTGTACGTCCCAGGCAAAAAAAAGAATTGAGGATAAAAACATATCGTCCTGATTCATGAAATTTCAAGCTGAATTCCATTGTGTTATTTTCGCCACTTCCTCCTATTGTTCGTCCCAGGCAAAAAAAAGAATTGAGGATAAAAACATATCGTCCTGTTTCAGGAAATATCAAGCTGAATTCCATTGTGTTATTTTCGCCAATTTCTCCTATTGTTCGTCCCAGGTAAAACAAAGAATTCAAGATAAAACATATCGGTCTGCTGCATGGAAATTTCAAACATAATTCCATTGTGTCATTTTTGCCAATTCCTCCTATTATTCGTCCCAGGCAAAACAAAGAATTCATGATAAAAACATATCGCTCTGCTTCATGGAAATATCAAGCTGAATTCCATTGTGTTATTTTCGCCACTTCCTCCTATTGTTCGTCCCAGGCAAAAAAAAGAATTGAGGATAAAAACATATCGTCCTGTTTCAGGAAATTTCAAGCTTAATTCCATTGTGTTATTTTCGCCACTTCCTCCTATTGTTCGTCCCAGGCAAAAAAAAGAATTGAGGATAAAAACATATCGTCCTGTTTCAGGAAATATCAAGCTGAATTCCATTGTGTTATTTTCGCCACTTCCTCCTATTGTTCGTCCCAGGCAAAAAAAAGAATTGAGGATAAAAACATATCGTCCTGTTTCAGGAAATTTCAAGCTGAATTCCATTGTGTTATTTTCGCCACTTCCTCCTATTGTTCGTCCCAGGCAAAACAAAGAATTGAGGATAAAAACTTATCGTCCTGTTTCAGGAAATTTCAAGCTGAATTCCATTGTGTTATTTTCGCCACTTCCTCCTATTGTTCGTCCCAGGCAAAAAAAATAATTGAGGATAAAAACATATCGTCCTGTTTCAGGAAATATCAAGCTGAATTCCATTGTGTTATTTTCGCCACTTCCTCCTATTGTTCGTCCCAGTCAAAAAAAAGAATTGAGGATAAAAACATATCGTACTGTTTCAGTAAATATCAAGCTGAATTCCATTGTGTTATTTTCGCCACTTACTCCTATTGTTCGTCCCAGGTAAAACAAAGAATTAACAATAAAAACATATCGTCCTGTTTCATGGAAATTTCAAGCTGAATTCCATTTTGTTATTTTCGTCAATTCCTCATATTGTTCGTCCCAGGCAAAACAAAGAATTCACGATAAAAACATATTGTCCTGTTTTATGGAGACTTCAAGTAAATATCCATCTTGACTATTTTGACAGTTCGTCCTTTTGTTCGTCTTAACAAAACAAAGAATTCGCAATAAAAAACACAACGTTCTATTTCATGGATTCGCAATAAAAAAAAAACACAACGTTCTAGTTCATGGGGTTTTCAAGTAAATTCTATTGTGTCCGTCTCGCCAATTCGTCCTTGTGTTCATCCCAGACAAAAAGAGAAGATTCCCTCGAGAATATAGCTTAAGCCAGACCGTGGTCATCTATTGTATGTCAAGCTGCCAATAATGAAACAAATAAGATCGTTCTGTTAGATCGTCCTCTTATTGAGCTGGAATAATAGTCTAGCATAGTCACCTCAACTTTACCCTATTTCACTTTGGTTATATGTGCCTGGCAGGAAGATGAAAAGCAAGAATTCCCCCATAAAATTCTTTGAATTTGAAAGAGGTCTCATCTGGAGTCCAGGTGCTGGTTTTTATAAGAAATTTGATCCTTGAACCAAATAGTATGGAATCAAGTGATTCCATATCAAGTGATTATCAAGTGATTATATTTTGTGGTTAGTGGTTAGTGATATCAACTGATCCATTAAACTTTTTCTAGTGGTTAGTGATATCAACTGATCCATTAAACTTTTTCTAGTGGTTAGTGATGTCAACTGATCCATTAAACTTTTTCTAGTGGTTAGTGATATCAACTGATCCATTAAACTTTTTCTAGTGGTTAGTGATGTCAACTGATCCATTAAACTTTTTCTAGTGGTTAGTGATATCAACTGTTCCATTAAACTTTTTCTAGTGGTTAGTGATATCAACTGATCCATTAAACTTTTTCTAGTGGTTAGTGATATCAACTTATCCATTAAACTTTTTCTAGTGGTTAGTGATATCAACTGATCCATTAAACTTTTTCTAGTGGTTAGTGATATCAACTGATCCATTAAACTTTTTCTAGTGGTTAGTGATATCAACTGATCCATTAAACTTTTTCTAGTGGTTAGTGATATCAACTGATCCATTAAACTTTTTCTAGTGGTTAGTGATATCAACTGATCCATTAAACTTTTTCTAGTGGTTAGTGATATCAACTGATCCATTAAACTTTTTCTAGTGGTTAGTGATATCAACTGATCCATTAAACTTTTTCTAGTGGTTAGTGATGTCAACTGATCCATTAAACTTTTTCTAGTGGTTAGTGATGTCAACTGATCCATTAAACTTTTCTAGTGGTTAGTGATATCAACTGTTCCATTAAACTTTTTCTAGTGGTTAGTGATATCAACTGATCCATTAAACTTTTTCTAGTGGTTAGTGATATCAACTGATCCATTAAACTTTTTCTAGTGGTTAGTGATATCAACTGATCCATTAAACTTTTTCTAGTGGTTAGTGATGTCAACTGATCCATTAAACTTTTTCTAGTGGTTAGTGATGTCAACTGATCCATCAAACTTGTTTTAGTGGTTAGTGATATCAACTGATCCATTAAACTTTTTCTAGTGGTTAGTGATATCAACTGATCCATTAAACTTTTTCTAGTGGTTAGTGATATCAACTGATCCATTAAACTTTTTCTAGTGGTTAGTGATATCAACTGATCCATTAAACTTTTTCTAGTGGTTAGTGATATCAACTGATCCATTAAACTTTTTCTAGTGGTTAGTGATGTCAACTGATCCATTAAACTTTTTCTAGTGGTTAGTGATGTCAACTGATCCATTAAACTTTTTCTAGTGGTTAGTGATATCAACTGTTCCATTAAACTTTTTCTAGTGGTTAGTGATATCAACTGATCCATTAAACTTTTTCTAGTGGTTAGTGATATCAACTGATCCATTAAACTTTTTCTAGTGGTTAGTGATATCAACTGATCCATTAAACTTTTTCTAGTGGTTAGTGATGTCAACTGATCCATTAAACTTTTTCTAGTGGTTAGTGATGTCAACTGATCCATCAAACTTGTTTTAGTGGTTAGTGATATCAACTGATCCATTAAACTTTTTCTAGTGGTTAGTGATATCAACTGATCCATTAAACTTTTTCTAGTGGTTAGTGATATCAACTGATCCATTAAACTTTTTCTAGTGGTTAGTGATATCAACTGATCCATTAAACTTTTTCTAGTGGTTAGTGATATCAACTGATCCATTAAACTTTTTCATTCCAAGACCACCTCATACTGCAAGTTTTTGTTAAATGTTTGCTTCGAGTGCATTTGAAATTGCGTTAAGTGTTATTTTCACAACCATTTTAATAAGTTTCGGTAAAAAATTCATAAAAATTTTTGGTTTCTAGAAGGTTGATTTTCAGGAAGCCAACTCTCTTTTAGGTATAATTCCCGAAAATTCTGGTATAGTGGAAAAATTGTGTGGCATAGTAAGAAAGGGACAAAAACAGGCTAACACACAAGTTGTTTCTAGTTTATTGTAGTTAAAATATATGGGGCTTAATTCTATTGCAGATGCCCCTTTAAAGAAAGTCAAAGGGCTTGGGAGCCACGCAGCTTCTCCCAAGAAACAAAGTAAAAACTTTCTTTTGTCGTTTATATTTCGTCCAATGCTTTTATCACTGTTGAAGATAGCAAATGATTTGATAATTCTTATCTAATTTGTGTATGCTATAAGCGAATAAGGTCCGCAATTTTGTTTGTGAAACACATTTTTCTTTTTTTGAATATTTTGCAAACCTTTTTTTTTTAGTAAATTTGAAAGTCTGATATTATTGTCTGTGAGTGGTTAGCTTTTTCAATAAAAAACGATCTTTTGTTGTCTACCTTCAATTAGGGACAAGTTGTTTTTTATTAGTTTTTTATTATTTTTATTTTATTATCTTTCTTGTTAACAGGAAAATGAAGATAGTTTAGTTACAGTGCTGCTCTTTTCTCATTTAAAAAGAGTGACTTATCGTCCCCAAATGACTTTGATTACCATTTTTAAGAACAGTTTACTGTGTTGTTTATTTTTGTTACTAATTTTTTTTATTGAAGAGGGAACTGAAGGCAGCATAGATAGTGTTTTATTATTTTTTTATTTTATGATTTATTTTATAATTTATATTATTTTATAATATTATTATTTTTTCGAAGTCATTTTATTTAATATGGAACCCCATTAGGTGTAATTTAAAGTACCGTATGTATATTTATTTTGTTTGAATTATTGTTTTTTTTGCACGATTTTGATTTTTTTTAAACTTTATTCGTGATTAATAAAGGTTTAGTCAATGAATTTTCAGGGGTTGGACATGTGTTATATCAATTGAGAGTCTGTGGATTTACAGACCACAGAGGCGCAACTGGGGTTTCTTCTTCTTTTTATTCTCAAAATGCTACTACCACTAACAGCTCATCACAGCACCAAGCCACCTGAGGCCAATACTGCTGTGGATACATCATTACTAGCTAAACCTCTCAAAGTCCTCCCCCTATATAAACTTTTGGGAATTGTGCCGTTTATTGAATTCCTTTATTGTAAATTCCTTCCGCCACAGCAGAAGACTACCTGCTTTCCTTTAGACCTAGACAGTTGGCCGAAAAGGATCATCGTTAATAATCTGTTATTCTTCATTCACAGGACCTGCCTTAACCATTTCAACCTTTTTCTCATTATAGCCCTAGAAAGCGGGATTGAACCATACTTTTCCTATAACCTACTGTTTGAAATATGGTCAGTCAGCCAGGTACCCAGAACAATCCGTAGGCAATTTCTATGAAAAACATCTATCAAATCTTTATCCGTTTTTCGGAGTACATATGCATCAGAGCCATATTTGACCGCTGCCATCGCTGTAGCTTTCAAAATTCTAATCTTGGTTTGCAGACTTATCTTCCTATTCTTCCAGACTTTTTTAATTGTGAAGAAAAAATACCTCTTGGGCCTGTGAAAAAACATCCTGTGAAAAAAAACCATCTTGGTTTGCAGACTTATCTTCCTATTCTTCCAAACTTTTTTTTAACTGTGAAAAAAACAAACATTCTGGGCTATTCAATTTTCAACATCTTCACTACTCCCACCATCTTTACTGATAATACTACCAAGGTAATAGGTAAGTGAACTGTCCACCTGATCAATCGTTTCGTTACCCAACGTCACCTTTCTTATTCCTAGCCTTAGTGACGTAGTCTTCTTAACGTTAATTTTAAACCTTTTCTAGCACCCTGAACTCGCAAAACCTCTAAAAGTTCATTGATTTTGTTCATAATTTCATCTAGGATGCTTAAATCATCATCATAATCTAAGTCCAAGAAAGTTTTTCCTCTCCATTTGATTCCGTGGTCTCCCATTGCCTTTCCTGTGCTCCTTAAGACAAAGTCCATGTGTTCTATCCCAAAGGGGGATAGAACACAACCCTGCTTAAGTTCTTATTTAATACAAAACCAGCTGCTAGCCTCATTTCCTACCGTAACTGCAGCAGTGTTATTCTTGTATATAGCACTAATCACTGGAATGTATTTGTCTGGAATGCCCACTGTGTATAAGTATAATACAGTACGATCACTCCCTATCTAAACCATTATACAAACCTTCGCGAAATTCTTGAACGCGAAACTTGGCTTCAACATAGTAACACTGAATTTTAAAGAATCTAATATTATAGATCATCTAATATTATTAGATTATTATAAAATATATTAATCTAATATCTTTTCCTGGAACTGTATCTCGGTTTAGCACAACCTTAAAATGTTGTGCCCATCTTTCTTTAACTCTTTCCTTATCAGTATTTGTGGCCTAGTTCCTGTCTTTAAGTGAGACAAATCCCTCTCAATTTATTGACATGTCAGTGCAATATTTTAGCATTATGCTGTCTAGCTGCATCTTCCAGGTCCTCGGCAATTTTATCCATTGGCTCCACTTCACACCTCCTTGTGCTTTTTCCACTTTCTATACATTCCTTTTGTTTTCATATGATCTATCACTCAAATAATTCTTGTACAAGTCCCTTCTCCTGTCTATTTAAACATAAAGCTTTTTCTCTAATATTTCAAGCTGCGCTACTAACTTTCTTTCCTAAAACACCATCAGTAACTTCCCAAATTGTTTTCCTAAAATTATTCCATCCATCTTCCACATTGTCAAATTTTTAACTCTTCACTTTAGAATTCAACTGTTCCTGGAAGGTTTCTCTCAAATATTTATTCTTGAGTCTACCATTGTCATAATTTTCCGGGAGGTAGCTACTCTTCCGAAATTTCAGCTTTAAACGAGCCCTAGACACTAGTAGATGGTGATCTTTACTTTTAACATCAATAACAACACCCTGTATACCCTAGTATCTTGTATTGATCCTGCCAGTCTTCGGTTTACTGTAACATAAGCAATAAGGTTTGCTCTCTTACCATCACGTGAATGCCATGTTAACTTATGGGCCATTTTATGACCACACGCCGTATCGTTTATAACTAGATTATTATACATACAAAATTACAGCAGTCTGTAGCCATTACTGTTTTCTTTCCCTATACCAAATTTACCTAGGACAGGATACCATCTATCTCTATTTTTATCGACCTGGGCGTTAAAATATCCTAATAAGAACGCCATATTTCTACCTGGAACCCTGTCAATTTGCTCCTGTAACTGTAAGTAATATGCTGGGGCATATTCTTCTATAACTGATACCCTGAACTTTTTAGTCATAAAATTAGCAATTAGTATTCTATTATTAATACCTTCCCAGCCTAAACAAGACTTAGCAGCTTCCTTGTTCATAATGAGCCCAACTCCCTGTCTATATACCCCATCCTTCCTCCCTGAGTAAATAAATTCTATACACCCAGTTTCATTCTTCCTACCCCTGGGATATGAGTTTCTGAAATTCCTAATAAGTCCAGTTCGAATCGTCTGAGTTTATCAGTCAAACTGTCGATATGATAGTTATTTTTTAACGTCGTAACATTCCAAGTTCCAATTTTCCTATTCTCTAAATCATTAAAATTATTTTTGCCTCGGGAAAAGCAATGGTCCCGGATACCACTGCAGGACGGGGATAACATATCTTCTCAAGTCTCCACCGAAGCGCTTAAGCTGGCTTAGAACTGGACAGCAAGAAGTGCCTGGGGCCTCCAGTATGAATGGAGGCTTTGTGCAATCCTAGGCCCATCTTGGTCTCAACATGGTTTTCAGCACTTGGCGATGCTCTTCTATCAACAAGATTCAAAATCCTGCAAAAATAGTCACAATCCTGTTACCACTGACTTATTATATAGATAGATAGATATTTTAGATAGATATTTATTGCAATAAAAGCTGCTTTGGGCCATGGCAAAAAAAAATGCAAAATCACACAAAATAATAGCACACGATTATAACACTCATAGCAAAGTATAGTAGCCTACATAACAATAACAACGCAAAATTACAAAACAAAACAACAACACAATAACGTACACAATATCGATAAATTAACATACATAGATAGATGTATGTTACATCTATCAAGGGCCATGACTACAAAAATAACAAACAAGAAAACAACTTACACACATACAACAATAATTTCAACACTCACCCCTCCCCTTTTACAAAGATCTATCTCTATGTGACATACCCAATTTTATATACTTTGCTATTATTCTTATTGTCCCATAATTTTTTGATCCCATTACTGAAACCAACCACTCACTTGTCCCCACATTATCAAAAAATAATTCTTTCCTTAAATCCTGTAATTTGGGATAAAGGGCCATGAAGTGAAGCAGATCCTCACCATTTTCTCCGCACATAGGGCATGAGTAAGGACCGTCCTTTACCCTTACCCTCCCTAAATACTTCCTCCTTTCTCCAAGTGCTAGAAAATTACCCCTTCCTGATATATACCACTTAATTTCTTCACTATTTAAACCCACTTTAAAATAAATATCATATCCCCAGACCTCCTTCAATAGCTGGTAAACGCTGAGGAACACCGAGGATGCGACTTCACACTGACATTTCTGAATCTCCTGATCTTCCAGCACACCCTTTACTAATTTTGCTACATTTCCTACTTCCAGTACTATCCCCATCCCATCATTCTAAACACCTTACAACCCACAACTATTTAAGATTGAATTCACCTGGGAAGCTCACGAACATTTCTTTCTATCCTGCAATACCTCCAGATAAGCTATATTTACTAAACTATTATTCGGTAAACCGACCACCTTTTCCCAGTATCCTATAATTCTAACCAATCTTTTTACCCTCAATTAAAACAATCCTAGATCACCCTTTAACGCCAGATTATTAAATTTCCCGCTTAGCCCTAAAAGTCTCTTGAAATGTCCTAAATAAATTATCTCTATTTTCCCCCTTTTTCAAAACCCCAAACTTCCCCACCGTAACTCAATACTGGGCCTACCTTCGTTTCAAAAATTCTTTTCTGTAGCTTAATATCTGCCGGTCATAGATGCCTAAGAGGACTCTTCAATAACGCCCATGAAGCCTTCTGACCCTTCCAACTTGCTATTTGCACCTCATCACTCCATTTCCCTGAACTTGTGAACTTAAATCCAAAATAAATAAAATCCTTAACTTCTTTCATCTCTTTCCCTTTAAAATAAAACTTATTCTTTTCCCTTTTTCTTTTCCAAAAACTAATATAACTGATTTATCAATATTTAAAACTAATTTTTTACTCCCCAGATAACTATCCAAAATCTCTAACAACTTTTGCAAATCCGGAGCCGATTTCGCAAGCAATAATATGTCATCTGCAAATAATGAACAAAACAGCTCCAGTGACATTAATTTTAACATAGGGACATTTCTATTTCTAAAATACTCCTCAATATCATTAATAAAAAGAGAAAACAAACATGATGATAGAGTGCATCCCTGTTTGAGGCCTACATTACTTAAAACTGGCCTAGAATAAGAAATACCTACCTTCACTACTACTTTAACCACCTCATACATTTTCATTATAACTTCAACTAACCTAATTGGCAATCCTAATTTCACCAACACCCCTTTTAACATACCCCTTGAAACTTCGTCAAATGCTCCCCTAATGTCCAAAAACGCCATATATAACCTATTTTTCCTATGCCTCGTATATTTACTAACTAAAACCTGTAAACAAAATATTTGATCAATTGTACTATAGTTTTCCCTAAACCCTGCCTGACATTCAATTAATACACCTTTATAATGCAACCATTTATCCATCCTATTAGACAGAACTCTACAAAATAGCTTACTGATAGAACTTCCTAAACTTATCCCCCTGTAGTTCTTGTGTAGGTTTCTTTCTCCTTTCTTAAATAATGGGATCATAATCGATATCTGCCAATTTTGCGGCCATAGAGGTTTACTTATAATTGCCGAGAATATCAATGCAAGCACTGGCAGTATCCATGCTCTTGACCATTTCAACAGCTTAGTTGGTACTCCGTCGATGCCCGGTGCTAAGTTCCCTCTCATGCTTTTCAAGACGTGCCATATTTCCTCCTGTCCAACCGGCTCCAGTAGTTTAGCGTCATCTGAATCCAACTAAAAATCGGCTGTTTCTTCTAAGCTATGCATCTCCTCATCAGCTCTCTCTTCGTCCTCTTCGGTGTATATCTCTCTGTATTTTTGTTCTAAGTATTCTGGCCAGGTATCGGCGTGAGGGACTGAATCAGTCAACCTTCTATTTTCTGTTGATTTCCTAATTAACTTCCATGATTCCGTTGAATCATTCAGGCTATATTTCTCCCGTATTTTTTGGCTCTCTTGTTCTTCAGAACGTCTCTTCTTCAACTTAACTATCCTTTTATATCCCCTTCACTTGTCCCTAAAAACCTACAAATTTTTTTCCAGATCAACTATACTGCTAGCCTTAAGCAATCTAAAAGCTACTAAAACCTCCTTCTTCTTTTCCTCACATTCCTTATAAAAAAACTCATCAAACCAGTACTTCTACCATTTTTTCTCCTATGTGCCACCTTAGTTCCTATCTTATACAAAACCCCCGACAAAAAATCAACAGAACCTGGTATATCCCCTTCCCTTGCCATATCCTCACTTTTCTGAATAAATGAATCCAGCCCTCTATCTTCAACAAGTACCTTTTTTAACTTCTCCTCACTATCATTATCAAACCTTAAACCTTCCCTCCATTTAAGCTCATTACCCATCTTTCCCTTAGCCTCAAACTTCTTTTTCCGGCTCTCAGCCCATCCTCCCTCCTATATTCATGTCTACAAATATTATGCTACTACGGGGAGGCAACCCATGGTAGATAAATTAGCTAGGAAGAGGTTTTTCAGTCCGAAAATGCCCACCAAAACAGAAAATCCTCCTCGTCTACAAAGTTTGAATCTGTCCCTAATTTGGAAATGGCAGATATATCAAATCAAATGTATTAATTTTGTTTGAGATCCAAGAAATCCTTATGATTATTTATCTAGTGAAATAAACTCAAGACATCCTTTTTCCCTGGCTCAAAGAGTTAGGATCGGCTACTGGCCCCAAAAGACATAACACAGACATCAGCTCTTATATTCTACCAAGTTGACTTAAAATCCGACAACCACTTCGGGTAAATATCCCGACGAAAAAAACTCGGTACCACTTACCTCCACATTGACGACATTGTGCCCGAAAGACAGAACCATGATTCATGTTCTTACTTCCCACCAACTTCGGTCGAGATCAGGTAGCCTTTTCTGGTTTATGTTGTGATAATCTGAATTTAAGAACTCCTCCTCTAGAGAAGTAAAAAGCCCTACATCATTATAACAAAACACTGGAGATCCATAACCTCCACATTTATGGGATCTCGAAAGATAGAGCTCTGACTCGTGGTCTTATTTCCCACCAACTTCGGTCGAGGTCCGATTTCATTTTCTGGTAGATTAAAAAAAACAAGTTTTTTTTTTAACTGAAAGTAAGGAGCAACATTAAAACTTAAAACGAACAGAAGTTATTCCGTATATAAAAGGGTCTGTCCCCTCCTCAACGCCTCGCTCTTTACGCTAAAGTTAGACTGTTTCTCACAGCTTTATTTTTAAAACAATAAAAAACTTTAGCGTAAAGAGGGAGGCGTCGAGGAGGGACAGCCCCTTTCACACACGGAATAATTTTTGTTCGTTTTAAGTTTTAATGTTGATCCTTACTTTCAGTTAAAAAAAACTTGTTTATTTTTTATTTAATTTTGAACGTTTTTGAATTAATGGAGGTTTTGATTTTGGCTCACCGTACATGAATAATAAAAAAAAATTGCATATTAATTTTACTTTTATTTGGTTGAATGGATTTCTCGAAAGTTGTTTAATTTTATTTACGAACATTTTTATTAGTAATAAATATACGTTACTTACAAATTAACTGATGTAACGAACTTCAATATCCGTATATTTCTAATACGTATATTAGGGGGTTCCTCCTCTGGTCAATACCTCGCTCTTTACGCTAAAGTTCGAATTTTGTTCCAATTCTTTAAAAATGACCCCTTAATCACAAAGGTTGTTAATTAGAATAAATAGCTCTTATCAAAGTACTAAAAAATGTTTGGCTTAAAGAGCGAGGTATTGACTAGGGAGCGAACCGAATCATATACTCAATAATTTCCGTTCGTTTTAACTTTTGATGCCGCTCCTTACTTTCAGTTGAAAAACTTGTTTATTTTTTATTTAATTTCTGACCTTTTTTTAAATTACGCTGGGAAATCCGGCGTCCCCTTCATAGCAATGTCCCCTCCCCCATTGAAAACTTCCTCCATGGAAAGATCCTCCCACATAACCCCCGACTCCTCCTCCACTACCAGAAAAAAATCCCCCTTGAAAACGTCTGTATACTTCCCAATAACCTATATGTACACTTCCCTATATGTAAACATTTGGTAAAGTTCACAACTTTCAGCCTTCCTCCCGGGGACTTTGGGGGATTAAGTTATCCTAAAAGACATATTTATTATATTTTCGACCATGCTGAACGAAATGGCTATCTCAAAATTTTGATCGGGTTGCTTTGGGGAAAAATGAGCGTGGGAGGGGACCTAGTTGCCCTCCATTTTTTGGTCACTTAAAAAGGGCACTAGAACTTTTAATTCCCGTTTGAATGAGCCCTCCCTCGATATTCTAGGATCACTGGGTCGATACGATCATCCTTGGGGAAAAAAACAAATAAACACGCATCCGTGATCTTTCTTCTGGCAAAAAATACAAAATTCCACATTTTAAAACAGTTCGTGGTAACGAACTGTAAGGACCCACCCGGCTCAACGGTAACCGAAACTCTAAAAAACAGAATTTTGATAATAATAGATACATCAAAAGAATCAAATTTTAATTCTGATTTCAAATATGTAAGTTTCATCAAGTTTAATTTTACCCATCAAAAGTTACGCGCCTGAGAAAATTTGGCTGATTTTCGAAAAAAGGGGGAAAGACCCCCTAAAAGTTATAGATCCTTAATGAAATTCACACCATCATATTCAGCGTATCAGAGAACCCTATTGTAGAGGTTTCAATCTCCTACCTATAAAAATGTGGAATTTTGCATTTTTTGCCAGAAGAAATATCACGGGTTCGTGTTTATTTGTGTTTTTTTTCTCAGGGGTAATCGTATTGACCCAGGGGTCCTAGAATATCGTAGGAGTGCTAATTTAAACTCAAATTAAAATTTATAGGGCTTTTTTTAAGCGACCAAAAAATGGAGGGCAACTAGGCCCCCTCCCACACTCATTTTTTTCCCAAAGTCATCCAATTAAAATTTTGAGATAGCCATTTTGTTCAGCATAGTCGAAAATCTAATAAATATGTCTTTTACGATAACTTAATCCCCCACAGTTCCCAGGGGAAGGGCTGCAAGTTATGAACTTTCCCCTTTGCTTACATATTGTATTGGTTATTGGGAAGTATACAGACATTTTCAGGAATAATTTTTTCTGGGGGGGGGGGGGCTGGAGGAATGGGTTACTCGGGAGAATCTTTCCGAGGAGGATGCTCCTTTGGGGTAAGGGAAATTTCTATGAAGGGGGCGCCGGATTTCCAAGCGCTATTTAAAAAACGATCAGAAATTGAATAAAAAAAAAACAAGTTTTTTCAACTGAAAGTAAGAAGCAACATTAGAACTTAAAATGAACAAAAATTATTACGTATATGAGGGGGGTCTCCCCCAAGTCAATACCTTGCTCTTTACGCCACAGTTTTTTTTTGTGCTTTCATAAGAGCTATCTATTCTAATTAAACGGCCTTTGGGATTCAGGGGTTTGTGAATAATTTTTTTTTTTTACTTTTAACGTAAAGAGCGTGGTATTGACTAAGCGGAGAACCCCATCATATACATAAAAAAAAAAAACAAGCGATACGACTCAATAGTAATCGAAAATTTTAAAAACGGAACTTTGATGACAATAAATGTATCAAAAGAATGGGCTTATAATGCTGATTCTAAATATATGAATTTTATTAAGTTTAGTATTACTCATCAAAGGCTACGAGCCTGAGAAAATTTACCTGATTTTTTAAAGAGGGGGGAAACATCCCCTACAAGTAAAAAATTTTAATGAAAATCCCACCGTCAGATTCAGCGTATCAGAAAACCCTATAACATAGGTTTCAAGCTCATATCTGCAAAAAACTGCAACTTTGTATTTTTTGCCAGAAGAAAAATATACGAATATAGAAATTCGTTACGTGAGTTAATTTTTAAATTACGACAGCACCAAATTTAGATACAGCCATTTAGCAAAAGAAAACTAAATTTTTTACGCAAATTTTGTTTACTTATTCAATGACGGTGAGCCAAAATAAAAGCTGCATTAACTAAAAAACGATCAGAAATTAAATAAAAAAACAAGTTTTTTAAACTGAAAGTAAGGAGTGACATTAAAACTTAAAACGAACAGAAACTATTCCGTATATGAAAGGGGCTGTCCCCTCCTCAACGCCTCGCTCTTTACGCTAAAGAATGACTCTGTCTCACAACTTTATTTTTTAAAACAATAAAAAACTTTAGCTTAAAGAGCGAGGCGCTGAGGTGGGGACAGTCCCTTTCATATACGGAATGATTTCTGTTCGTTTTAAGTTTTAATGTCGCTCCTTACTTTCAGTTTAAAAAACTTGTTTTTTTTATTTAATTGCAGATAGGAGCTGGAAACCTCTACAGTAGGGTTCTCTGATACGCTGAATTTGATTTGGTGATCTATATTAAGATTCTGTAGCCTTTAGGGGGTCTTTCCCCCTTTTTTCGAAAATCAGCCAAATTTTCTCAGGCACGTTACTTTTGATGGGTAGGACTAAACTTAATGAAACTTAAATATTTGAAGCCAGTATTAAAATCTTATTCTTTTGATGTATCTGTTGGTGTCAAAATCCTGTATTTTAGAGTTTCGGTTACTATTGAGCCGGGTCGCTCCTTACTTGCAGTTCGTTACCATGAACTGTTTGATATTGTGATAAAACGGATCTAGGAACTCTTCCCCATAAAAATCAAAATAAGAACGAGCCCACAAAAGGCGCTAAACCAGGATATTTTCTCACTTCCGACCAATTTTCGCTAAGGTCACACTCTGTTGTATTTCTTGAAGACAAGAATTTAGGGACCCTTCTCCTTTCACTCCCCTATAAAGGTCAAGTTGGATCCTGATTCTATATCTCTTGATGACAAAAATTTAGGAACTGTTCTCCTTTCCCTCCCCTATAAAGGTCATGTTGGATCCTGGTCCTATACCTCTTAATGACAAGAATTTAGGGGCCGTTCTCCTTTTCCTCCCTTATAAAGGTCAAGTTGGATCCTAATCCTATATCTTTTAATGACAGGAATTTAGGGACCGTTCTCCTTTCCCTCACCTATACAGGTAAAGTTGGATCTTGATCATATATATTTTGATGACAAGAATTTAGGGGCCCCTCTCCTTTCAGTCCCTTATTAAGGTCAAGTTGGATACTGATCCTTTATCTCTTGATTACAAGAATTTAGGGACCGTTCTCCTTTCCCTCCCCTATACAGGTAAAGTTGGATCTTGATCATATATATTTTGATGACAAGAATTTAGGGGCCCCTCTCCTTTCAGTCCCTTATTAAGGTCAAGTTGGATCCTGATCCTTTATCTCTTGATTACAAGAATTTAGGGACCGTTCTCCTTTCTCGTTCTCCTTTCTCCTTTCCCCTATAAAAGTAAAGTTGGATCCTGATGCTGTATCTCTTGATGACAAGAATTTAGGGACCGTTCTCCTTTCCCGTTCTCCTTTCCCCTTTCCCCTATAAAAGTAAAGTTGGATCCTGATGCTGTATCTCTTGATGACAAGAATTTAGGGACCGTTCTCCTTTCCTTCCTCTATAAAGGTCAAGTTGGATCCTGACCCCCAAAAAGCATAACGTTTAATTTAGCTCTTTCCGAAATTCGTTTATTCCTGAAAACTCCTTGCTAAATGTCACTGAGGATGTTTCATTGGGTCCGATTACCCTGAAGGGCAACTAGAATACTTTTTTTCTGTAAATCTGGTTGCTGTATCACTATTTTCAGATGAATTATGGTCTTGAGCTGTGTATAATTGTTACCGTGAATGTCGTAATTACGTGATATTCGTAAATGTCGACCTTCACCGTTGAATGTCCGAAATACCTTTTTTCTCCTTAAATTTGGTTACCGTTGCCAGTCAGCTTTTTCAGTTTAATGCAAGTTTGATGGTGACAGGTTTGGTTAGGTTGGGCTAGGTTGTTAGGTTTTTAACCCATTTCTGATATTTATAACCAAATTTAACCTAACCTAACATAAATTAACATAACTTTTACCATCATAGCTTGCGTAAGACTGAAAAGCTGAGTCGCAAAGCTAATTGAATCCAAGCAGAGATCAAGGAAATTTGGAAGATAAAAGGAAATAAAGGAGATAAAGTAAATCTACATTAACCAGATTTCGGACGTTCACGGTAGCATAATAATTTATTTCTAATCCAACGTACAGTATGGTTAAATAGTGGAGTATCGCAGAGAAAGGACAAAGAAGAAGAGAGGAAAAACATACACATAAATATACATATTTATTCACATATACATAAATTCATACAGGAATGTATTAACACGCACACATATAAAGATACCTTCATTAGACAAGTCAAAACAACCGCAAAAGAGGGTGAAAAGGACCTAACCGCAGGCCGCCTCTGTATTTAACTTGGAATCCAACTTATCAAATGACATGAATATATTAGCTGCACTAAACATTTGAATAATCTTACGGTTTCCATTCTAACGAGGCATATATTATGCAGAAATGCAGAACTCCAATGCCCTACATATCACTAGTTTTAAAGAACTGGCATGCAGACCAGGGTTGCCACCCCCTAGTGATTTATCACTATTTCTAGTGATTTTTTATATTGCCTAAAAAGAAATATCACTTAAACAGCACATAAATCACTTGATTATTGAAGGAAATCACTAAATGTGATTGAAAAGTGATTTTTTTTACCGGGTGGCAACCCTGATGCAGATGCATGCGGAATTTTAGAAACTCGATCCGATTTTCGAACATTGAAAAAACAAAATTGGAATTCGTGGTGTCTAGAGTGAAACTTCCAGAATTATGTCGCAGAAATCTAGAACAGATACTTAGGCCTACTTTCAGTGTTATGTTGAAAAATCAAGTGTAATATGATTTTAAAGAGATTCACTTGTAAGGCTAGGACAGTTTCGCTTTCCTTTTTTGTTTATAGGCTAAAAATTTGCGCTGGAAAATAATGATTTCTTTTTGTTTTCAGTAAATTACTTGAAATTTTGGATGGGCTTTTCTTCTTTTTTTGATGATCCTAATTCTTAAAAGGTTTCGAATGTTCATTTCTTGTAACGACCGATATACAGACCGCTGAGCACAAAAAAAGAAGTAAATTTGGGAAACAGTTGTGTTATTCCATCGAACAATGAAAATCGGACCCGGAATAAGTTCAAGTTTTTCTTAAATGCTATTGGAATATAGCGTTTCATGGAAATTCGGGTGGTAATACTAGGCTGTAATATTAAGTGGGTATATCAAAGTTTAGTAATATTGAATTGCTGCTGCCTAATGAATATAGTCAACACGCAGTACTTACCAGGGCGCAATTAACAGTTTTTTCCATCTTTGTTAATTGCAGTATGCATAAGCGGTCATTAAGCTGGATTAATTATTATTATGATATACAAAGTTTCCAATCTTCTTGTTATTTACGGATAACAAGAGACTAGTGGCTACTTATCTGCCTTAGAATTGTTTTCAAGATTAAACCCATATAGGCAGGTGGTACTTCTCTGATGAGCCCTGATTGGTAAAATATGATCACCCAGTTTTAATATTATCATGTCTGTTCAATGTTCGGCTCGGTTCCGTACATCCGTTTTCATGCTTAAAGGCTGTATTGGATGTTTTCGAATTTTCACCGAAAAAATTAGCAAGGTCAGAAATTTAAGTTTCAGACCCCTTCCAACGTCTAAAACGAACTTAAGAAAAAACAACAAAAACACACAAAAAAAAAGAAGATAGAAACTGATTTTTTTTTTTTTTTTAGTACCCATAAAACTTAGAGTTCCAAAACAAAAGATGAAAATCTGGAAAAACAATGGGTCTGTGTAACGGCGTATCCTTGATTTTTGTTCGGGGAGGGGGGAGGGTACAAAAAAAAATTTATAAAACGCGTGAAAAATTTGTTTATATGCATTTTTGTTACTTCGCGTGCCATAAAGAAATTTCGGAGGGAGGGGGAGGGTTCAAAATCGGTAGGCCCTCCCCGTGGATACGGCCTTGGGTCTATGGTTAGTAGAAAGAAGAAGAAGAAGAACAATCAAACGAAGAGGAAGACGAATAATTACTTCAAAACGAAGTAAATTATGTTGCAATGGAAACAGTTTAAAATTGCCAGTAGAAAGAATAAAAGGAAACATTAATATTTCGTATGTATACCGGAAGCGTTGAGAAGGAAAGAATCTGAACATCTTGTAAAATTCTGAATCTGAAATTGGAAAGGAATAAAAATGAAAATCATAACTAATATGCTCCGTGAACAAATACGGAAGTAGAATATACCTTACAATAGAATGAGATACTTCTATAACAATAGAAGCAACTGACAGCAAATAATGAAACTAATTGAAAAATAACATAACCAGTCTATTATAGAGTAATTAAAGAAGTGTTTCATTCAATTGTAACATATTCCTGCAGGCGCATATTCGTGTGACCTTTTCTTTTTATTGTTTTTTGTTTATTTTAGATTTATTCTTTTTTTCAAATTTTGTTCATGGTTTTTATTCTTTCTTTTTCAACGCTGAGGATGCCTTTGTATGTAGCCTACAGGCAAAATATTTTATGTTTTTTTTTCTTCTTTTTTTCCTGTAAAGCAGGAGGGCCTTCGATTTTTTGAATTTGATTCTTTTTCTCATTTTTTTGCTTCATTTTCGTGTTTCTTGATCCTTGATCGCCTTTTCAGTTTTTATTCTGTTTTCAACGAAACTGCTTTTGTTTCTTGTTTTCTCTTTTCTTGATACCTGATCGCCCTTTCAGATTTTATTCTGTGTTAACCAAACTGTTTTTGTTCCTTGTTTTTTCTTGTTTATTGTTTTCTTTTTTCTTGACCTTTGATCGCCCTTTCAATTTTTTTTTTAAGAAACTTTATTTTGTTTTTTTGGTTTTCCCCTTTCTTGACCGTTGATCGCCCTTTCAGTTTTTGTTCTGTTTTCACCGAAAGTATTTTCTTTGTAGCAAATGGAGCGGTTTAAGGTCGTTGAGCGAGAGACAAAAACGAAAACATTTTCCAAAGAAGGCCTCGGGGCTGCCCAGAAGTTGGACCCTGCTGCCAGGGAAAAGGAGGAGATTTCAAATTGGCTGTGTCAGGTCATCGATAAACTCGGCCTCCAGGTGACTTTTGATTCAAAACTATTCATTGACCTAGCCAAATTTCATGAAACCAAGCCATATATAGATTTTTTTTGTGCTTGAACGTGAGGAAACAGAGAATAAAGGGGGTCTTACGGGTACAGTGGATTTTGTAACTGTCTTTAATAACTAGGGGAAAAACAAATTTAAAAAAATTCTTCGTGAGACCTACCATTAAGTGGTTGACAACTACTGAATT
This sequence comes from Artemia sp. Qi Xiang Cuo, assembly GCF_049724085.1. Taxonomy (NCBI): domain Eukaryota; kingdom Metazoa; phylum Arthropoda; class Branchiopoda; order Anostraca; family Artemiidae; genus Artemia; species Artemia sp. Qi Xiang Cuo. The sequence continues at coordinate 44,201,775 of NC_142813.1, read as the reverse complement.
CGATTGATGACGGTGGAACGAAACCGACGTTTTTCCTCCGCAATGTTCGGTCAGCGAAGCTGGCCAAACATTGCTGCAGCGACTCGCGTTGATACGTACATTTAGTTTATCTTTATGTCCAGCGGCGCCTCTGTTTTCTTTATCTGCATTTATATGACTTTATTTCTGCCCTTTTTAATTTTTAATATCGTTTTTCGCTTTTCTTAAACAAAAAGAGATCTTTTTTAAAGCAAGCAATACAGAGTATTAATTTGATGCAACTTGCAGATGATTTAGAATAGAAATAAGTTTACTGTTTTATAGAAGTGAGGGGGGGGGGGTAGGGGAAGGAGATACAAAATATACAGTATGTAAAATTAGGTAGTTTTGACAAAAAACAATAATAACGATATAATAGGAAATTCTCTTGAGCATATGGGAACCTCTTTGTGTTTTTTCTTCAGTCGTCTTTTTGCTGTTATAAAAGAACCCATGTTAAAAGAAAATTCCATAAAAAAAAAAACAGAGAGTGATATCAAAATAAAAATGCACAGATATAATGTCATGTTATAAATCAAACTTAAATTGTATGGAAAAACGCTGCTGAGGCAACGCGAAGCATTGCAACTTTCTTTGCTTGACTTTGCCGGCAAGTTTTACGGAAGCAAAATTTTGATTTTATTTATTTGTTATTAAATGCCGTATTTGTGGACTCCTCAAAACCTTAAAATGGTATGTTTCAAGATAAGCTGATTTTGTTTGATATGAAATAGAATTTGTTTTGTGCTTAAAGCCTATAGGCCATGGCAAAATATGTAAAATAAACCACAATTACACAGAAATTATATAAGGGCAACAGGGATCAGGTGGAAGTCTTCTCTATTCTACATATTCTGGTAATACTATTTGTATATTATTCTACATGCTTCCCATACGTGATTCATGCATATGCAACAAGCATTTTATTTACATGAAACACACTATCTGTTTTAATTTATATTCGTTATAGCTTCCATTCAATCATTCTTAGTAATTTTTCTTAGTTTTAATTTTGAATGGCTTCTTAATTTTATTTTCTCTTTCTAAATTTAATTTATTCATTCAAAGCTATTGTGTTGCACGGGCAACACTTTGGTTTTGTCCTTTTGTTTTTCCTCTGCCACAGATTTCAGCTCATTACAGCTAAGTGGTAGGGGTCTAACGGGGTCTTTAAGGGATTGATGTATGTTGATTTACATATCAATCTGTCTTTGTTTCACGGTTATCGGAGGGGAAATAAAAAAGCTGAAGTTTTGTTTTTGCTCTTCTGAACATTTACAATTATGGAGATACGTCCTTTTGATACCTGACTGACGAAAAGTTTTACTATAAAGGTATACATATTAAGTTTTGCTAGAGAGGTATGTTTGAAGCAGAATCAGGCAATGGTTCTCATCCTATAGTATCGGAGTTATTAAGTGGGCCCTTTTCCCCTCCGACGTAACTCCACCCCTCCTATTGGCAACTTCTTAGTACTAAATTGAAATGGTGCACCTTGCTTGATGTGGAATTTAATGAGTCTTCCAAATTTTCCTCTGAAATTTCAATTAGACAAATTTTCATATTACTATAACTTTCAGTTTGTATGATGTGAGAGCCAAGGCGGGCGAGACCATTCAATGCCGTCCATCTTTTTCTACCACCAACTTTTGGCATAAAGTGTGGCATGTCGCACTTTGTTCGAACAGAAAAATGTAAAAATTTTCAATCTGAATTCTCGAACCACCAAATTGGTACATACCAGTTCTAAACATTCCCCAGTTCCTCCGCCAGTTTTTTAGCATGAAGGTGGGCATGTTGCACTTTTTTTTTGTTTTGCAAAATCATACATGGCTGTTTGATCTCTACGACTGAAGAATTGCAGTGGGTCTATGGCCGCTCAAGCACTACCCGTCCCTGCCCCAGTAGAAAGACATTAGTTATAGCTTGTTTAAGTAGAAAATAGACATGTTGCACATTGTTAGAAGAGGAATCACTCAAGAATCTTCAATCAGTTCTGATAGAGGCACAAATTGGGCCTTTACATCCTTCAACACCCCCCTCCCTGCCTTATGCAAAATGTAATACCCAACTTTCAAGCAGAGTGGTAGGTATGCTGCAACCTTTTTGAAGAGGAATTAGGTGTTTCAACCTTTTTGATAAGGTGTAAGGAGTTTCATTTTATATGGAGAGAAGAACAAACTCAGCAGTTCGGACAGAACCAAAGGAGACAGAGGAGATTGATTTTCAGAGGTATTCACCACTTCCGAGCCCCACCTACCTCTTCATTAGCAATTTGGTTGGAGGTTATCTACAGCCAAGAAGGCATTAGTCAGATTTTAGACCGACGTGCTTCAAATCTTCATTGTTTAGGGATGCCTCCTCTATCACAAAGAGTAACCTACAAGGCTTATTCCTCTTTCGGGCTGAGGGGTTACACACCTAGGCTAATTGGTCTACCTTTCAATTCATTTCTGGTAATTTTTAGGGTAAGAAAATTAGTCTTCACACAAGTGATTAAGCTATGATTATATGTGAATAATGGAAAATAATGACATCATTTGATAATTATTAGCGAAGTTTTTTTGTGTGGCAATTAGTTGTTGATGGATTTCAGACTGTTTTTTAGACTGATTACTAATCTTTTAGACTGAGTTTCAGGAGAATATGCCGTTGCCACCATCAAATTCATGTAAAATATTAATATATGTTTTACTTTGAGGGATGTAACGTAGCCGCTTGTAAACGTGTTTTTTTGTGGGGGGGGGTATTAAGAAAGCAATATAGTGCACCATTTGCACCAAATGCACTATTTATGCGTGGTACATTTTAAACGTAGCACCAATTATCGGATATCAGCTCTTGAGGTTTTTGTTTTCTTTTTGAGGAAATGAATAAAGCAATATGGTGCACCAAATGCACTATTTATACGTGGCACATTTTAAACCTAGTACCAATTATCGCATATCAGCTCTTGAGTTTCGTTTTTTGTTTTTGGGGAAATTAATAAAGCAATATGGTGCACCATTTGCACCAAATGCACTATTTATACGTGGTACATTTTAAACCGAGCACCAATTATTGGATATTAGCTCTTGAGTTTTGTTTTTTGGGGAAATTAATAAAGCAATATGGTGCACCATTGCACCGAATGCGCCATTTATGCGTGGTACATTTTAAACCTAGCAACAATTATCGGATATTAGCTCTTGAGTTTTTTTTATTTTTGGAGGGAAGTTACTAAAGCATTATGGTGCATTATTTGGACCAAATGTACCATTTATACGTGGTTCATTTTAGATCTAACACAATTGATTGGATGTACAGAGACGGAAGTTGGTCTTAAGAATGCGGTTTATTTTGAAATTGTCTTTAATAACCTTTTTTTTTTTTTTTAAGAAAAAGTCCATCTTGAACTGCTGTTCTTATTGAAAGTTCTTCTTCAGGGGTGTCAAATCTAGTAATTCAATTTAGAAATACGACTATAGCTTCTTCTGTAATCAGGAATTATTCCCATCTGTAAGGGATATAACTTTAATTGAAATAAGAAATCCGAGTCGTCTGGTATGCTTCCACACTACAGCGTCATCAAAAGAAGATGTAATCGCAATTACCTGCAGTCCGATTGCTTGAGCGCCAGAAATATGGATGAATTTAGATATGACGTCACGCCATGTTTAAAGAGTTTCAGGATCTTTCCAAAACTGTAAAAAACGTCTTTTCATAACTAAAATATTATTCTATTGAATCTGTATTAGGCCTAGCTACTGCTTCCGAAATGGCTTCAACTAGGAAATTATTTTTTCACAAGAGTGTTCCTTTGAAAACGAGTCTATTTTACATTGGCCGTGGCTCACTCTTTATTGTGTTACTATTACTACCGCAAAGATGATGGAGATTATAACCCTCCGGGTTTTTAAAAGTGGTGGTTCCAATGGCCTCATTTTTTTCTAGACCTGTCGTTCACAATGTATTTAAAGGCAAGAACGATGCCTCAATTAGCCACAAAGAAAGATGAACAGAATATTCTGAGGGTGCTAAACTGCTATGAAATTGTAAGAAGTGATTTTAAAAAAAAATCAGAAATTTTTCCACTACTTGGAAATGAAGGAAGATTTATTTTGGGAGGAGGAATTAGATACAGTACAGGATTGAAAAGGCCGTAGTTGCTGATAGTGGGCTAAACGAGTTTTTGAAATATAGTAACTGTAAAACTAGATGAAAGTTATTGAAGATAAAGGTTCGAAAAACAGCCTTTTTTTTTTTTTTTTTTTTTTTTTTTTTTTTTTTGCAGAAATGATGTGTATGGCCTACCCTTGGATGGTTTAAAATAGCCCCAAAATAGATTTTTTTTTTCCATTCTGTTATATTTTAATAATTCAATTTCTGGTAACTCTTTCTTCAAGAAAAAAAACCGTTTGTATTGTGCAAATACGAAGAAAAACCTTTTGTTTTTATTATTCCTATATTCGCGGCTCCAGGTACTTAAAGGTATCTGATATGCCGCTGTGTAACTACCTCGTTTTGAAACCTTGAAGTTTTAAATGTCTGTTGAACCTTCTTTTTAAGGAGTCAACAGAGGGATTTGCATGAACAACATCCCCAGAAAGATCGTTCCAGATAGAAATGCAGCGCCGGGTGAAGCCCTTCCTCAAGACTCGGTTCTTGGCGTGTCCTCCTTTAGATAATTGGATCGATCTGTGTGCCTTCGCGTCAGCCTTGTTGGTTGGACAAAAGGGGACATTGCGAGAGAGCTTGTTTGAGGTCGAAATACTTCTTCGACCTAATTAATAGATAATTAATTATCTAATTAATAGATAATTAATTCAAATGTAAAATGTACAAATAACCTGAATTATATTAAAAGTGCCTAGTGTTTTCAGTAAAGTGGTAATCAGAATGTAGCTGATATACCAGAACATTAAGGTTTTTTTTGGCTCTTTAACAGGTAACTACTCTGTTTTAATTTCCAACCTAGCTTTAGAAACATTACTCTGGTATCCACATCAGATTTGACACAGTAAAAAAAAAAATAGATTCAATCTAATTCAGGAAGATAAATTTACATGACGACGGTGTAAGGGGTATCTATTATTAAATACTTTATTACTATATCGTTATTACTGATTGAGAAACAAGTTATACAGTTAACACTGCCAACAATGAAGGAAAAGAGAAACAATAAAATACAAATAAAAAGACAAAAACTTAGTGTCAAATAATTATACACTGCTCTAATTTGTGTGCTATTTATTAGTCTAATTGCAAATACTTCATAAGTTATCAGATTCACAATGTAAAACCTCAGCAGCGTTGCCAAGGCCTTGAGATAAATTGTACCAGTTTTCTGACCAAAGTTGTACCACAAGAGATTAATTTGTACCATCTGGTCATTAGGTTAAAAATTCGCTGCTCGCGTCGCTTTGCGACGCTCGCTTGTAGCTATATTTAATTGATTTCGCTGAAAACCGAGAAAAAGTTCTAGGGCAAGAGCAGGAAAAATAAATCCAAGGCAGTAGCAACCTCATGGCTCGACATATCAAGAATCCTTCTATAGACTTTCTCAGCTTAACAAAATAGCAGTCCCAAACCGCTAAAAGCATTTTAGAAGAAAGTTTCAGTAAAATTTTCTAAAATCGTTCTAGAAGCTGATTGTTGGGGTTAATCCTTTCTTTCAAAATTTTGGGAATTAAGGTGAATAATGGATAAAGTAAGAAGGCCAATAACATAGTGTCAACAACTTATAATTTACCTGTAGGATGAGAAACGAGCGCCAGAAGCTACAATTAAAACATATCAGCAATCACAATCAAACCATGTAAGTGGCTAGCCCCACAGATTCCCATGGGTCCACAAACTAGGCTACCCACCGGGGAGTTACACGTTGACCACATAATTCCCTGGTCATCCTATATAAGTTCTTGGTCGATTCTACTAATCATATCTAAATTAATTTAAAAGAAGTATTTCGAAGTACAAATTCATGTACTTGTAGAAAACAGTCATCGACGCTGCATCAAACCTTTCATTTGGAGGCTGAGACGAATCATGTGTAGAGGCGCAGCCCGCCCTGTTTGCTCTATTCTGGGTTTTCTGGAATGGTGCTAATAGCGTTTTCGGGGTACCAACATATAACAGGCATCCATATTCAGCTGTGAGTATGATACAGGACTTGTAAAGTGGAATAATTGAGCTGTATGGAAGAAGGTTTTTACAGCGAAGAGATAGGCAGAAAGATAGGTAGCGAAGAGATTCCAAGAAATATAGGCAGAGAAATGAATCTCCAGTAAACGAAGCTCCTCGACTCTCTTCACAGTTTCTTTTTTGAAAATGAAACTGGAGCATTCACGCGGCATCTTTGATCTTGTAATAAGAAGCTCCTTTGTTTTTGAGGCAATAAAGTTGATCATTTATGTATCAGACTTCGTTTTCATTTTAAAAGATAGAACTGTAGGGAAAGGGAGGCTTGTGTTGGGTCTTCGTGTTTTTGGGATGGCTGGGCGTGTCGTGGTATCGTCGGCAATGTGATGCAGAGGGTTTGCAAGGTTGTCTCCCATGTCATTTATGTAGATAAGGAGGAATCTAGATCCCTAGACACTGCCCTGGGGAACCCTGTTTTCACTGAATCTTCCCGGGAAATAAACCCGTCGAGGATAACCCGCAGTGAACGATCTAAAAGAAAGCTCTCAATCACTATTAACAAACATCCCCGAACACCGTATGGATGGAGTTTCTTTAGCAGGCGACGATGCCATGCTCTGTCGAAAGCTTTGACAATGTCGAATGACAATAGCCTAATGTCGTACCCCCTTGCCAGAAGGTCGATCCACTCCTGAAGCTGGACCGCTAGGCTGTCTTAATATTGAAAGCTTCCTCCGGAATCCATATTGGCGATCGCTTAGAAAGTCATTTGGATCCAGGAAATATTGAAATGTTTTATTGGAGACGTTCTCATAGACTTTGGTATCGCAGAATAATTTTCAACGCTTTGAACAATTTTCTTGAGCGATATTCAGACTGCCCCCACCCTCCAGGCAGAACAAAATATACAGAAAATGTAAAATTGGCTGCTCTTCCTCAGCATTGTACGTTTTTAAGAAAAGGGTTTCATCAAGTCTTTAACCCTGATAATCTGTGTTTGCCTTTACTTGCTCTAGAAACATTTTAGCAGAATATTTTTTACATTTTCTTCGAATTTTTTTTTTCAGGCGGATTCCTTTGAGAGCGAGATTGAGCAAATACTTGCGAACAAAAAGAAGAAGTTGGATAAAGATAAGCAAGACCGACTCGATTCCTTAAAAGACTTATTAGAAAGGCACCGGTTTCATGTTAGAAAGTTGGAAACGCTGTTAAGGATGCTAGATAACTTAACGATTGACGTTGATCAGGTATCCCTTTATCATGTAATTCCAATTTTAACTTATTGATCACTATTATTTTATACCACAGACCATTCTGACTCATAAAATTGTCGACTTGCCAACCTCGACAGGGAAAGAACACTTTTGCCGTCCAGGGTTGCCATTGACAATTTAACAATGTCCCAAGATTGTCTTATGGCAATTAAAAGATTAACTTGGCAAAATCTCCTAGTTTTGAAAGACATTTTATTTTATGAAATAATAACGTGTATACTTACAACGTAATAATCAAGAATCTATGGAGCGTGTGGGCCTTTGCCCCTCCTCCCAAAACGGCAATTGTCCTGGGGTTGATGAAAGTCGATGATGTTGTTGGTTTGAATGG